>NC_056732.1:394060774-394119569 GCF_019279795.1 Protopterus annectens | reverse complement strand
TGACCAACCCCTTTTTCCCTTTCCCATTTTTGTGTTCCAGGGTTTTTGATGCAATGCTGTGGTAATGTTGTGTACCCTACCTTGACTGATACCTTTCAAATATGAGATCCTTTGCTTTTGTAAGCTGCAAAGGGGTTTTGCGGGCAGGCAACTGAGCAAATGTCATGAATATCCTACTTGGCCCTGTTATTTGGTTTTACTCAGAGTGCCTTTACTTAGGGAGTGTACCCAAGAACTGAATGTGCCAGTAAATCACAAGCTGCTGCAATAAAATATTATTTGAAGGGGGGCACAATGCATCCAGCTTATTGAAAGGGGTATCCCCATTTTTGGTGCCCAACAGTTTGGGTTTTTAAAAGTGAACTTTTGTCATACACATTACGGGGGGGTTGGAAATATTGTGGTCTCAATTTGTATATATATATATATATATATATATATATATCAAAACACCTGGCATTTTAAAATGTGTACACTGTTTATATCCACTGTATGAGAGTAATGTTTCAAAATGCCCCACTTAGGCCATTTGTCCCCATTTTGTTGGTCTCTGTCCAGAAGTCTTGCACTGACAGGTTGTGAGGTATGCTACAGGATGTTACATTCTCTTCAGATAGGCCCGGGTGACCATTGATGCAATGCAGTTAACCCCACCACAAGTGAACATGCACATAAAGCAAAGGGCTATGAGTGACAGTTGGGGGGCATTGCATGCCTTCACATGCCGGGGTTTTGGAAACCACAACAGAACAATTCCATACTCACCAGCTTCAGGCTGCCCCCACATGCAGACCAGAGGACCTAGGTAGGGGGGGAGAAGATTGTCAGCAGACTCACATGGGCATTGGTACAGGATGGATGCAGCATGTCTGCACATTTACAGAAAACCCCAATACTACAAATTTGCTGTCCTTCACCATAGATGTGCACTTCTGTGCATTAAAAAACCCCCATCCACAACTGCAATCTGACCTGACACATGAAAGATACTCTAAAAATACAAGTATTTGCTACACTAGTCTAGTAATCTCCACGGGGGCCTTTACCTCCCCCCCATTGTGGGGGCCACCCACTCCAGCATGGGGGGGTCTGTACCCTGATGTTGTATGGGGGGGCCCCTGCTGGGGAGGGGGCGGGGGTGATGGGGGGCCCCCACCTGGGCTGGGTCCTGGCCACTGCAGCACCCTTTGCCGGCAGGGATGAGGTCATTTGCAAATGCCAGACCTGTCAGCAGGGCAGGCCAACATCATTTACCTGGGGACAAGGTTGTCCCACAGGCTGGTCCTCTCCACAGATGTTGCGGGGCCAAACATTAGGGCAGGGTTCGGTGGTAGGGCTTCTATGTTTATATTTGACTCAGCTGCTGAGAAAGTTGACATTTGCTGATGCAACATTGCACCTGGAAGACATAAACAGGAACACACACATCACAGGATCTCATACATTTGGCAACAGTATGTACAGAACCTGTGCATCTACATTGAATACCAGTAGCCACCACTCACAACCACAACATACCCCTGTAATCTATCAGCACAAGCTTGCATTGCACTCCTGGTCCTGATGTGTCATATCCCCAATGGGGGCTAGTTAATTTCATAATCCTCTATTCCTCATTCATGTCTGTGTAAGGGATGACATTGCCATCTTCCATGGAGGGGGTGTGGATGGTAAGGGGTGTGACAAGGTGAAAGGAGCTGGGAGCACATGCCTGAGTTCATGTAGGATGCAGGGGATGTTATCAGGTCCCATGGATATTACATTTGTTCCCTTCAGTAGGCAAAAACCTGCTCACTGGTGATGAGGGAGGGGGTGCTGTGATATCCACCTATAGTGATGCTGAGCCAGGGGTGATGTTTGCCCTAAACCATCTGCAGCAGGTTGGCTATAGCTATGTTGTTTTTGGGGTCTGATTGACCCCCAAAAGGGGGGTTGGTTTGTTGCCTCTGAGATTGCAGACATATGTGAAGATGGCCTTGTGATTGGCCTTGGTATGTGTCCAATTTGTACTTATTAGCCTTACAGTTCCACCTGTGACCTTATATGCTTGATCAGACAAAGGCTGACTTGATGCCAATTTGGGGCCTGCTCCTAATTTCCCCACAGCCAATATAGGGACCAAGTCTGTGGTTTGTGTATTGCTGTTCCAGAAAAGGGGGATTACTCTACTTTGGTGGAGGCAGGTTTTACAGTAAGGTATTACTGAGTCCATACAGCTATTTTTTCATATAGCTGTTTGTAGTAGGCATGGACAAAAGTCATAACACAACCCCTTTCCCAATTTCAAAAAATAATCTTTTAGTAATGGCTGGCAAATGCAACAACCAGTAGCTGTAGAAATGTCACTGTTGGATGCACAGTAACTAAGATTAACAAAAAATGTACAGCTTATTTAACTGACATTTTGCATCCCATGTCTGTTGTTATGGGGGCCCAGATACACCTATACTGACGGGCACAGGTAATACCTGAATACATTTCTTTCTATGTCAGTATGGCACACTGTTTTATTTGCCCCCAGTCACCCCTCTCAACCTGTTAGAGCAGGACATCTGAAATGCCAAAATACAGGGGCAATGGGACAAAATTAGTGACACTGTCTTAATATTGCTGTAACACACTTGAGTCATTCAATAGCACAGTAGCCTTTGCATTGAAAAATACCCTGGAGGATGTCCAACACTCATATGGCAGGAAGAGGAGAAAGGCTGGGGTGTGGTAGTGAAAGAACTTTTAATGTTGGCAGTATGACTGGTATAGGGACAAGCTAGCTGATATGATGGCCAGAGGAAGGTGGATATATTGGGGGCAAAGACCAGATGGGGGGAGGTGGGTGTATAGACAGGTCACAATTGTGCTATGGTGTGGATGGGAGGAAAGGGGTAGGGGTTATCCTGAAGGAACAGTATGCCTTTTTTGGGGATGACATGAGTGTCTGATAGAGTGATGTTTATGAATCGGGAAAAATGATGGTGTAATGATGAGTGTTGGCCCAATGGATGAAAAGAAAAATGTGAAGTCAGTTGGATAAATGGGGCTGTCCCAAGGGTGAGAGAGGGTGATTGCAGCAGATTTCAATGGCCATGTTGGTGAAGGAACAGAGGATGAGGAAGGGTTTATGTATGGTTTAAGCAAAGGAATGCAGATGGTGGTTAGTGGATTTTGCAAAAGGATGGACATGGCTGTGGTGAATATATACTATAACAAGAGGGAGGAGCATGGGGACATACAAGAGTGGAGGAGATACACAGGTGGAATATATCCAATGTAGGACCAGTTTGAAGGAGATTGGAGACTATAATGTGGTGACGGGGGAAAGTGTAGTTGGGCAGCAAAGAATGTTGGTCTGTAAGATGATTTTGTTTCAAAAAGAGGAGGGTGAGGGCAGCAAAGGATCAAAGGGGGGAACTGGGGGTGATTGTGAGGTGGAGTTCAGGGAAGAGTTAAGACAGGCACTGGGGCAGGATTTCCCAAATATTTTAAGTACAGCAGAGCTTAAGGAGATGGCTAGAAAGGTGCTTGGGGGACATGTGGATGGAGGAAGGAGTACAAGGACCCCGGGTGGTGGACTGAGGAAGTACAGGACAGTATACAGAGAAAGGGGTTTGGGGGGAAAGGAGGGGTTGGGAGATGGGGAAAGGAAGGAGATAGGTGCATGGAAAAAGAGAGGGGGCAAAGGCTAAGGATGAGGCATATGAAGATTGTATGACAGGTTGAACAAGGAGGATAAAGGGAGTTGTACGGGGACAGAGGACTCTAGGAAAGATGTGCAGAAAAGGGTGATAAAGGATAATGGGGAAAAACCCCAAAGTGAGGAGAGTGTTTGAGCAGATGGACAGAGTACTTTGGGGGCTGATGAATGAAGAGAATGGGAGAGAATTGGATGATGTGGGTATGGTGAATCAATGCTTCCCAAAGGGGAAGGGATAGCTATGAAGAGGATAATACTGGAAAGCCTGTTGGCCCAAAGACATACCTTTTAGCATGGGGTGTTTAGGGAAATGGCGGTGTTTTTACCAGATTGTTTAATGATATCTTGGAAAGTGAGAGGTTGCATGTGGAGTGGAAAAAAAGGTTTTTTACCATTTTAAGAATAAGGTTAGGCGGTGAAATACAGGGATCATTAATCAGCCGCATGAAGGGAAAGAGAAAACGGGTAAGCAGGGTGATGAGTAGTGGTCAGCAGTATGTTTTCATGCCAGGGAGCACTACAGATGAAAGGGCTCTGAGAGTGTTGATGGAGAAAACAAAAAGGGTCAGAGTTGTTTGTCTTTGGTGTTGAGAAAGCATATGACAGGGTGCCAAAGGGGGGGTATTGGGGGAAGTTAAAGAAAAAAGAAGACGGGTGGATATGTACAAGGGTGGTGTGGGTGAGGCTGAGGAGTGATGGATGAGGTGGGATGACATCAGGGATCAGCGGGGCCCTTTCTTATTTGCAATGGTGATGGACAGGTTGGCAGACAAGATCATACAGGAGTCCCATTGACTATGATGTTTGCAGATTTGTGATCTGTACTGAGAGTAGGGAAAGATTTAGGAGCCCCTTTAGGGGGAGTTTTCTCTAGAGGAGAGGAAAAGGGCACGGGACAAAAGAATAGGGGAGGGAGGGGAATGTTGAGGATCCAGGGCGTAGTGTGGGAAAAGGTGGATGAGTATAAATGATTGGATCAAGGACAACTTTTGGAGGACAGTGAAGAAGGGGTACAGGAAGATGGAGGGGGGGAGAAGAGTGTCAGTACTGTTTTGGGACAGAAAAAAGTAAAAGTGAAAGGGGGTCTAACAGGGTAGTGAGACCAGCTATTTTAAGGGGAACAGTGCAACAAAAGAGTCAGAGTTGGACATGGGGGTTACAGATGTTAGGATTTGCACTTTGTGATGAGGGGGACAGGTTTAAAATGTGTATATGACATCAGCCCATGTTCAATTTTTTGGGCAAAGCCAGGGGGAAAAATTTCATTTTTGGACATGTCCCAGAGGGATGCTTTTTTTATATTTTCACTATTTATAGTGTTTTGGATATATTTGCTCAAAAAGCATCTCCATAAAACATAAAAACAGAAAATAAAAAACCTGACTGTTTTAAAAACTTTCCCTAGTTGAATGAGCATTTTTGGGAAAAAAGCATCCAAGCAGCTCAAATGTTGTATTTACATTGGTCTGAGTATGGTGAACAGGCCCCCAAGATATAGCAGGATGATAATTTTTTTCCCAACCATTTACTCATGCTTCACCCCCAAAATTTTTTAAAAAAAAGAAAAGGGTGATAGGAAAGTTAGAAAAAAAGCAGAGGGAAGAACAATATGAAAGATAGCTACAAAGGGAGGAGGGGTTTACTAATCCATATGTGTCCTTTTTTATATAGCAACAACTGTGCATCTGTACATAATTTGGATGTGAATTTGGCCCTCAAACTCCAGGGGAAGGGAGGACAACAGAAATGTTTTGTTAAACTGCTAGCAAAGCTTTCTAAATTGCCCCATTCTCTAATATACCCCCTAATGACTTCACAGAAGTGATATGATTTACATTACATGACATGGCTTTTTATTTTCATTATAGTAGAAAGGGGGTGTAACTATGGGGAAATACAGGGGTTTTTTCACATGTGCACCTCACACATCCATTTTACACCAGCAAATACTCTGGGTGACAAAATAACTTCCCCATTTTTTAAATTGAAAAAAGTTTAACACTGCTTTCCCATGTAAATTTGGATTGCCTGTATTACTCAAACCATGAATCCCTGCCTGCAAAGCGGGGACTCTGACCACTACATAATCTTGGGTTGAATTTGAGCATTTTTTATTTATCACCTATTAGGTTCATGGGTTTTTTAGGCTATCTGCCCTGGGGCATTTATGTAGAAAATTTTTTTCCCACCCTTTTTAAAATTTAAATTTTTGCTACCCCTTTTATTATATTCTGTCTAACAGTGACACAGAAGTGATTTAAACCTATGATCCCCCATCCACTCATCAAGATTCCTCTTGAAGAGAGGCAATGAGGGACCCTGCCCAACCCGGACTGGGGTTTTTTTCCAGAGGGAAGGGGGCCCCTGGGGTTTGAAACTGTCCCCCCCGCATGTCCTATTTTTTTCAGTGCTGAGGTTCAAATCTAGGGGTATGGGGATTGGATTTTCTGAGGGATGTCCATTAATTGGGTTGGGCATGGCTTTATACCAGGCACAGATGTGAACAGGCTGATAGACAGTTTTTTAACGCATATGGCATCTGTTTGAGCCCTTTTATTTTTGGGGAGGTCTTTTTGGGGTTTTACAGTTGTCTGGGAAACCCAAAGGGGGATTGTACTCAATTTGGGGTGAGGGATGAGAAAGAACCTCTTTATCTAGATGTAATTTTTTGATTTCTAAAAAGTTTTTAAACCCCTTTGGCCAGTGATTGGAGAGACTTATCAATTTCCCCCGGTCCCTAATTACTTTTCTGTACAAAGGATTACCACCTATGTGGTAATGGGTTTTTTTTGGGGGTGACTATACACTTTTGGGGTTAGCAGCCCTGGCTCTGGCACCAGTTGTCTGTTTCTATGAGGCCCTTTTGGAGGATGCTTGTGTGGGTGGAGAGTCGATTATGCACCCCAAATTTGGGTTGATATTTATTATATTACTATAATACTTTTTGGAAAAAATATATATTATATTAATATTATATTTATATTTGGGGGTTTTATTTTACTTTTTTCATGACATTATGGCATAGATTTCAGTTTCAGACTTATCCTTCTGAACATTATTTAATGCATAACCTGTTTTCTTAATTTTTTCTGTCAAGGGGTGGGATGAAAAGGGCCCGGGGTTTAAAAGGGGCTGAGACCCATGCCTGTGTTCATGTTGGATGCAGCCCCGAATGGTATCAGGCCTATGGAGACCTCTATTTTTGCCTTTGAGAGGGCATTACAGACCTGCTTCCTGATAATGGGGGGAGGTGCTGTACATACACACCCATGGGGACAGGGGTGATGTTTACACTTCACCTGTCTGGGTTTACTATACCCCTGGTTTTGTATGTTTTACCACCACACAGAGCAGATATGTGTTGCCTCTGGGATTGCAGACACCTTTTGGGAAATAGTGATTGGCCTTGGTGGATGTTTCCCGTTTGCCTCAAAGACAGCCTTAGGATACATCACCCGTGACCTTATTTGCTTGTGCAGAACAAGGTGACATGGCTTCCAATGAGGTACCTGTTCCTTGTTGGCCCATCCTATGATTATTTCCACCAATGATGGAAGTTGTTTATTGCTGCCACAGGCATTCAGCCTACCTTGGGGGGTTGATGTTGTCCTGTTGGGGTAGCTGACCATAAAAGGGCCCCCATAGTATTTTTGGGCCTGGACACTGCTGCTAGTTCCAACATATGGGGCCCTTCATGTGGGCCTTGCCTATTTTCCACCTGGGGGACAGGAGGTGTGGGGCTACAGCTTCACAGACATTAGGTGGAAATACCTCACAGGAAGGGTGGAGACAGCACCCAAAAACATGGGGGCAAGCTCAGAATTGGGGACAGATTGTATGTCATTAGGGTTTTTGTACATGGGTTGCTAGATTGACAGGGTTCATCTGGACATGTTTTACATCTGACAGTGATATGCCTATGACATACCTCTCAACCTGTTGTCCACAGACTGGCCAGATGTTGCCTGTTATGCTTGGTTTGTTCCTAACAACATCTGTTTTTGGGGGTTTGGGAGGGTAATTTAGGATTGTAGTCAGTATCTGTTGACATCCATTTGTTCCAGACATCAACCTTCAGGGATGCTATGTTACAACAAATGGGTTTCAGTTTGTAACACTATTATGTGTGATATGTCACTTTTTTCCCGCCCCCCGTCCCCAAAAACATCATGCTTTCCCGATGTCCTGCCACGAGGGCAGAGGTATGGGATAATTAAATGCACTCCAGTTATCATGCAATGACCTGGCAGACTCCTAGCTATGGATGCGGGGAGATTATGGTTCCACACCCTGGTAATTCTGTGGGAAATTTTTTTAAAAGACAGGGGCTGTCTGGCCATTGTAAACAGACTGCCAAGATTGTGTAGCAGGGGGTAGATGTTTGTTGGGCTGGGGAGGAGATAGCAGATGAATGCCATGCATCCTTTTCTGACTCTGCATGCTGCTACAGTTGCATTTTATCAGGTTGTATGCTTGTAGGGCTGACTGTGAAATGTCCTGTAACACCTCAGGATTCTCAGTACACTGTGAATTAGTATATGTTGGTGTGTGTGGAAAACAGGATATGTTTGTTCAAAAGGGGTTTTAATTCATTTTACTGGATGGTGTGACTTTGGGGCAAATGTTTTTTGGGCATTTTGCACCATTCTCTGCTTTTACAGTCCATCCCTGTAGTGCATGCTATATTTGAATATACATGGGGAAAATTTCCCAGAGGTGATGTAAGGGGGTTTTTGGTCTTACTGTGCTTCATGTGCTGGGTGTTTGGCAGCTGTCAGATTTCCATTCTGACAAATGGTCATACCTCTACAATGTCCAGAGGCCTAGACACTGTCCAGATGCCTGGCTCATATGTTTGTTCTGTTCCACAGACAGTTGTTGTCCCTAATCCCCGGATACTCTGGGAATGCAGTCAGTAAATGCTAACATCCATTGGGTTCTTCATATCCCTCAGAAAAGATATGTTACAACAAACCCGTAACACCAGCAACTGTCTAAATTTTTAACAGCAATATGTCCAATATAAACCCTTTTTCCTCTGTCCCCAATTGTCAGGCTTTGTCAGATGTCATGCACTAAGAGGTTCAGAGTATGTAGTATCATTATTTATTGCATTCATTCCTGCTAATCCCGTGATGCCCTATACCCCAGACATGTAAAGGAAGCGCCATAGATATGAGACCTGTGCCTATAAATTTGGGAAACTGTACATTTGAGAGGTCTTTTATGTTCCCATTGTTAAAAAACTGTCAGGATTGTGTAGCAATGTAGTGTGTACATGTTATTTGGGCTGTTTGGGGTTTTAGTGTCATGGGCCTTTCTATCTGACTGTGGGTGCTGCTCCAGTTTCTGGTTCCCTATCATCTGTATATGTACATGCAGACTGTGACATGTTCCATACACCTCCCGATTCCCCCTACACTGTCACTTGGGGTAGTATATGGGTAATGTGAGTGGCAAACATTTTGCTCACACAGTCATTATACTGTCATGTTCAGTTTGATTACTGGATGTCACTTTTGGGGAAATTGTTTGGGGTATGCACTTTCCCCCAGTGTCTGTTTTCCACTAGTGTTACATCCCTTAGTGCCTGTTATTTTGCTAATGCAAAAGCCCCAGAGCTGGACTTGGGGAGGTTTTGTCAGGTTTGGACATTGCTCGGTAGCTCAGTGTAGTCTCTAATTTTTATATCCAATATTCAAAGGGTGTCCAGTTGTCTATATCTTTGTTGGCCCCATAACTGTTGTATATTCCTGATACATCAGTGGGATGATGTGGGGTTGAGGTTCTAATAAAGAAGTAATTGTGTCCTGGGAAATTTTGATATTTCATTCATTATATGTTAGGACATACAGTGTTACTACATCAACTTTCTCAGCTTATCTACTGACATATTTTTGGGTCTGTCCCTATTTTCAGGCCTTTGTCCCCCACTTTGTAGGCTTGGTCCAGATTCATTGCACTAATGGGTTCTGACCATACCTCTCCACTGCCAGGATGTTCATAGAATGTCTGGATGTTTGTCTGGTAAATTTCTGATGGCCCCGGATTTATTGTAAATAATGAGATAACATTTCAGTTTCCATCCTCATATCCTTCAGTAATTGTCTGCTGAAAAAATGTTGCTGTAAAAAATTTTTAAATTTTTAACAGCAATATTTGAAATATGTCCCTGGATGTCCCCTCCCCCCCCTTACAACCTTTGTACAGGTTTTTGAGCTAACAGGTTGTGAGGGGAAAATTCTGAGGTTACTGCACTGCATGTTTATACAAAATATATATTTTTTTTCCCTTTCCTTTTTATTTTTTTATATGATATCTATATTATGACTCTACCAAAATATGTTGATCAGAATATATATATATATTATTAATATATATATATATATATATATATATATATATATATGGGTCTACCTGAAACACCGAACAAAAAAACCAACAAAAAAAATGAAAGAAAAATGAAAAAAATTCAAAACAAAACTTCACATGCCCGAAAACCAAAATCCCCACAATCAACAAAACAAATAACTTTAAAACACACACAAAACAAACACCCAAAAAATTTACAAACCTACACTAAACTTACATACACAACTATCTATGCACTAACCTTAACCCAAACCCTAACCCCAAGGTCCGACTATCAACACTTTCCCTTTTCAACCCTAACTCACTTTAAACTGATAAATCTAAATACATACATTATGACCTACCCTAACATGACCCCCAAACTTACCTTATCCACACCCTGACTCTAACGCCCCTCCCTTTGACACTTACCTTAAGGGTGTTCTAGCCGGGTTCTCAACTGTCGGGCTTTGTCCATTTGTCAGGTGTCAGCAATTTGGGTTTCAGTGTTTTCAGGTAATATATATATATATATATATATATATATATATATATATATATATATATATATATATATATATATATATATATATATATATATATATATATGGGTCTACTTCATAAGAATGAAAGACCACAACACCGCATTCCACATCACCGGGCCAGAAGGATAAACCCCCGAACACTGAAAGATGTTCAAAACCCAAATTTCGGATTTTGATTTAGCTTTTGGGGTTCTGTTTTTATTGTGTATTTGTGGGGTATTGCTTTTAATTTTTCTGTGGGGTGTGTGAGGGACTGTAATTTGGGGGTAGTTTGCCTTTGTGTCTGTGCATCTGGGGTTTGAAAAAAATAGGGGTGGGGGTTGCCCCTGCCTATCTCTAGTGTAAGGTTTGTGTTTTAGGTTGTGTGTGTTTGTAGTTTCAAGTTTTTTTGTTCTGGGGGTTTGGACGGGCTCTTGTTTTGTTGTGGTCTTTTTTAAAAAACCCATATATATATATATATATATATATATATATATATATATATATATATATATATATATATATATAAAAAAAAACACAAAACACACACAAAACAAAAATATATATATATATATATATATATATATATATATATATATATATATATATATATATATATATATATGTATATGTCTATATACAAACATGAATGGTTCCACAAAGCTTTCTTTATAATTTTGTATGCCTCTGTTGTATCATATGTTTAAAAAACAATGCAGATGCTGACATTTCAGATGGTGTAATGTTATGTTCCTCTGACTGTAGTGTTCAGGGTCATGGGTTTGACAGGGACTGCTGTTTTTTTTTTTATTAATGTTAAAAGACCAGAATGCATGATATGTTTGTTAAAGCATTAAACATTTTTTCAGCTCATATGCAGTGGTAACTTGCTTTATTTTAGAGGCCAGCATCCTGGGTTCAAGACTTAGCAAGGGTGACTTTTTGTTCCTGGGCAGAACAAGGTCTGATGGATACAGGGGATTAAGGCATGTTTAAGCATATTGCACTTTTTTTTTATAACATAAATATTTATTCACACATTATAATTTTTTTTACCTTCCATGACATCCCCTATGTGCTTTCATTAAATTATATTCTTTGGCTATACTGTATGGGTCACTTGTGTTTATATGGGTGTTTCCTTTTTCTACACTGAAAAAATCTCCACCCTTTTTGGAAAAACTTTTTCCCACCCCTTTTTTTCCCCTTTTTGGTTGAAAAAAAAGGGAAAAAAAAATTTTTTCTGCAAAAATAAAGTTTAAATTTGGCATGGAGCACTAAGTCTTAAGGGCAGCTTTTTAACTGGCATCTGTTTGAGCCCTTTGATCCTCTTGGTGAGGTACTTTTGGGGTCTTTCCAGTTGCTGCAGTTGTCTGGTAAGGTATATCCCAAAAGGGGCATTGTACTCAATTATGGGCCAGATGAGGGATGAGTAAAGAGGCATGATGACATCCCTGATCTAGATGCGAATCCCTTCATGATTAGGTGGGCTATGTAAAATGTTTTTCTAACCACTTTGGCCATGTGATTGTCAAATGAGAGACTGCTATCAACTTGGGTCCCCAGGTCCCTAATTACTTCTTCTGTACTTAATGGATTATCACCTATGTGGTAATTTGTGGGCACTTTGTTTTTGATGACTATACACTTTTTGACGTTTAGCTTGAGGCCATGGCTCTGGCACCAGTTGTCTGTTTCTATGAGGCCCTTTTGGAGGATGCTTGTGTCGGCTGGAGAGTCGATTATGGTGCCCATTTGGATTGGATATTAATATTATATTACTATAATACTATATTGGATATTAATAATACTATATTGGATATTAATATTATATTACTATATTAAATGGAGAGTATTGCAGTTTTCGGAAATGTCATTGAGTACTTTTTCATGACATTATGGCATAGATTTCAGTTTCAGACTTGTATCCTTCTGAACATTATTGCTAATGCATAACCTGTTTTCTATCAACTTTCTGTCTGTCATCTGTGTAGATGGGATGACAATGGTGCTCTGGCTGTGGTTGACTACAGTGCAGAATGGGTCTGAGACCCCATGCCTGTGTTCATGTTGGATGCAGCCTGGAATGGTATCAGGCCTATGGAGACCTCTATGTGTTGCCTTTGAGAGGGCATTACAGACCTGCTTCCTGATAATGAGGGGGGGCAGGTGCTGTACATACACATGTGCTCCTATGGGGGGACAGGGGGTGATGTTTACACTTCACCTGTCTGCAGCCGGTTGACTATACCCATGGCATATGTGTATGTGGTACTACTGACCACCACTACAGAGCAGATATGTGTGTTGCCTCTGGGATTGCAGACACGCATCTGGAAGCCCTAGTGATTGGCCTTGGTGGATGTCTCCAGTTTGCCCTCAAAGACAGCCTTAGGATACATCACTTGTGACCTTATTTGCTTGTGCAGAACAAGGTGACATGGCTTCCAATGAGGTACCTGTTCCTTCTTGGCCCATCCTATGATTATTTCCACCAATGATGGAAGTTGTTTATTGCTGCTGTCTACCACAGGCATTCAGCCTACCTTGAGGAGGTTGATGTTGTCCTGTTGGGTATAGCTGAGGCCATAAAGCTATGTGGGTGCCCACATAGTATTGTGGTGTGGGCCTGGACACTGCTGCTAGTTCCAACATATGGGACGCCCTTCATGTGGGCCTTGCCTATTTTCCTTACCTGCACGGGGGACATTGCAGTGGTGTGGGGGCTACAGCTTCACAGACATTAGGTGGAAATACCTCACAGGACAGGACATGTGGAGACAGCACAACAACATGGGGATCTAAGCTCTAGAATTGGGTACAGATTGTATGTCATTAGTGTTGTTATGTACATGGGTTGCTAGATTGACAGGGTTCATCTGGACATGCGACTTCACATCTGACAGTGATATGCCTATGACATACCTCTCAACTGGCATGTTGTCCACAGCTGGCCAGATGCTTGCCTGTTATGCTTGGTTTGTTCCTCGAACAACATCTGTTTTTGTGGGGTTGGTAAGATAATGTGAGGATTGTAGTCAGTATCTGTTGACATCCATCGTGTTCCAGACATCATATCCTTCAGGGATGCTATGTTACAACAAGTGCAACACCAGCTGTTAGTTTGTAACACTATTATGTGTGATATGTCACTTTTTCCAGCCCCCTGTCCCGCAAATACATCATGCATTGTCCAGATGTCCTGCACTACGAGGTGCAGAGGTATGGCATATTATTAATTGCCAACTGCACTCCAGTTATCATGCCAATGACCTGGCAGACTCCTAGCTATGGTATGCAGCAGTGGCCAGGATTATGGTTCCACACCCTGGTAATTCTGTGGAAATCTTTATGTATGACAGTTGTGTCTGTCTGGCCATTGTAAACAGACTGCCAAGATTGTGTAGCAGTGTTGTGTGTAGATGTTTGTTGGGCTGGGTAGGGAGAGTAGCAGATGTGAATGCCATGCATCCTTTACCTAGCTGACTCTGCATGCTGCTACAGTTGCTGGAGGTCTATCAGGTCTGTATGCTTGTAGGGGCTGACTGTGAAATGTCCTGTAACACCTCAGGATTCTCAGTACACTGCGAATTGGGTTAGTATATGTTGGTGTAGTGTGTGACTGGCAATCAGGATATGTTTGTTCAGACAGTTGTTGTACTCTAGAGTTCAGTTTGGGTACTGATATGTTGCTGTGACTGTGGTGCAAATGTTTTTGGATGGACATTTTTGGACCATTCTCTGCTTTTTGCTACAGCTCCATCCCTGTAGTGCATGCTATATTTGAATATACATGGGAAATTACCCAGAGGTGATGTAAGGGAGTGTCATGTTGGTCTTACTGTGCTTCATAAAGTGCTGGGTGACATGTTTGGCAGCTGTCAGGGGATTTCCATTCTGTGACATGACTGCGGTCATACATCTACAATGTCCAGAGGCCTAGACACTGTCCAGATGCCTGGCTCATATGTTTATTCTGTTCCACAGACAGTTGTTGTCCTTGGCTAATCACTAGGATACTCTGGGGAATGCAGTCAGTAAATGCTAACATCCATTGGTTTTACTTCATATCCCTCAGAAAAGATATGTTACAACAAATCCAGTAACACCAGCAACTGTCTACATTTATAACAGCAATATGTCCAATATAACCCTGTTTGGGCCTCTGTCCCCCAATTGTCAGGCTTTGTACAGATGTCATGCACTAAGAGGTTCAGAGATATGTAGTATCATTATTTATTGCATTCATTCCTGCTACCATCCCCGTGATGTCATATACCCCCAGACATGTAACGAGGAAGCGGCCATAGATATGAGACCTGTGCCTATAAATTTTGCGGGAAACTGTACATTTGAGAGGTCTGTGTATGTCTGCCCATTGTTAAAAGACTGTCAGGATTGTGTAGCAATGTAGTGTGTACATGTTATTTGAGCTGTCTAGAGAGGGGGTACATGTGAGTGTCATGGGCCTTTTCTATCTGACTGTGGATGCTGCTCCAGTTTCTGGTTCCCTATCATCTGTATATGTACATGCATACTGTGACATGTTCCATAGTACCTCCAGATTCCCACTACACTGTCACTTGGGGTAGTATATGTCGGGGTAATGTGTGAGTGGCAAACATAATTTTGCTGCTCACACAGTCATTATACTGTCATATTCAGTTTGATTACTGGCATGTCACTGTGACTGTGGTGAAATTGTTTGGGGGTATGCACTTTCATACCAGTGTCTGTTTTCCACTAGTGTTACAACCCTTTAGTGCCTGTTATATTTGCTAATGCATGTGTACAGCCCCAGAGCTGGACTTGGGTAGTGTTATGTCAGTCTGATTGTAGTTTGGACATTGCTCGGTAGCTCAGTGTAGTCTCCCTAATGTGTTATATCCGTATATTCGAAGGATGTCCAGTTGTCTGGCCGATATCTTTAGTCTGGCCCCCATAACTGTTGTATATTCCTGATATATCAGTGGGATGATGTGGGGATTGAGGTTACTAATTAATGAGAAGTAATTGAGTCCTGGAATTGTGATATTTCATTCATTATATGTTAGGACATACAGTGTTACTACATTAACTTTCTCGGCTTATCTACTGACATATTTTGGATCTGTCCCTATTTTCAGGCCTTTGTCCCCCCACTTTGTTAGGCTTGGTCCAGATTCATTGCACTAATGGGTTCTGACCATACCTCTCCACTGCCAGGATGTTCATAGAATGTCTGGATGTTTGAACCATACTTTTGTTCAGTTCCACAATTTATCTGTATTTGTCTGGTAAATTACGGTGATGGTCCGGGGATTTATGTCAGTAAATAATGAGATAACATTTCAGTTCCAATCCTCATATCCTTCAGTAATTGTCTGCTGAAACACACCCTGTTGCTGTAACAAATTACTTCATTTGTAACAGCAATATTTGAAATATGTCCTTGGATGTGGCCCATCCCCCTCCCTTACAACCTTTGTACAGATTTCTTGAGCTAACAGGTTGTGAGGGAAGGTTCTGAGGTATGACTTCACTGCATGTTATATACATACATATATATATTTTTTCCCTTCCTTTATATTTTTATATATGTATATCTATATTATGACTCTACCTCTTCATATATATGTTGCATCAGACATATATAAATATATATATATATATATATATATATATGGGTCTACCTGATAACACCGACACAACAAAACACCAACAATGAAATAACCGACATGAAAAAAATGAAAAAAAGTTCAAAAACATGAAACTTCACATGCCCGACAAACCAAAATCCCGACAATCAACAAAACAAATAACTTTCCCAAAAAACACACACACAACACAAGCACACCAAAAACTTTACAAACCTACACTAAACCTTACATACACAACTATCTATGCACTAACCTTAACCCAAACCCTAACCCTAAGGTCCGTCACTATCGCACACTTACCTTACCCGCACCCTAACCCTAACTCACTTAATCCGCCCCTAACCCTCAAGCCCGTCATCATCGCACACTTACCTTACCCGCACCCTAACCCTAACTCACTTAACCCGCCCCTAAACCTAAACTCCATCACTATCGCACACTTACCTGACCCACACCCTACCCTAACGTCCATCACTCTCACACACTTACCTTATCCACACCCTGACTCTAACGTCCATCCCTATTGACACTTACCTTAACGTCGGTGTTCTTAGCATCGGGATTCTCAACTGTCGGTCTTCTCTGTTGTCCATCTTCCGGTGTCGGTGTTCTCGTTGTCAGCAATCTGCGATTTCAGCGTTTTCAGTTAGCCGTATATATATATATATATATATATATATATATATATATATATATATATATATATAGATAGATAGATAGATATATGGGTCTACTTCGTAAGAATGAAAGACCACAACACCGAATCCCACATCACCGAGACCAGAAGGACGAAAGCCCAGAACACTGAAAAGCACGAAATTCAAAATCCCAATATTACGGGATTTTGATTTAGCACTTTTGGTGTTCTGCTCTAGATAAGTATGTATGTGTAAGTGTATTTGTGAGGGGTATTGCTGTGTGAACGTGTGTGTTGTAACTGTGGTGTGTGTGAGGGACTGTAATGTGTGGGTGTGAGTTTGCCTTGTGTGTCTGTGCGATCTCGGAGTTAGAATATTAAAGTAGGGGGAATGTGGGGGTTGCAGGGGGGTTTGCCCCCCTGCCTATCTCTAGTGTAAGGTTGTGTGTTTGGTAGTTTGGGGTGGTTGTGTGTGTGTTTGTGTAGTTTGCAGTTACGCAGTTTTCTGTGTTCTGGGGTTTCGTGATTCCGGTCTCGGTGTTGTGGGTTTCGGTGTTGTGGTCTTTCGTTCTTACGAAGTAGACCCATGTACATATATATATATATATATATATATATATATATATATATATATATATATATATACACACACACACACACACACATATATATATATATATATATATATATATATATACATATACATATACATACACACATATATATATATATATATATATATATATATATATATATATATATATATATATATATATATATATATATATATATATACATGTATATGTCTATATACAACACATGAATGGTTCCACAAAGCTTTCTCCATAATTTTGTATGCCTCTGTTGTATCATATGTTTAAAAAAAGCAATGCAGATGCTGACATTTCAGATGGTGTAATGTTATGTTCCTCTGACTGTAGTGTTCAGGGTCATGGATTTGACACGTGGGACTGCTGTTTTTTTTTTCATTAATGTTAAAAGACCAGAATGCATGATATGTTTGTTAAAGCATTAAACATTTTTGCAGCTCATACGGTGCAGTGGTAACTTGCTGTGATTTTAGAGGCCAGCATCCCGGGTTCAAGACTTAGCAAGCCTGACTGTTTTGTTCCTGGGCAGTACAAGGTCTGATGGATACAGCGTGATTAAGGCATGTTTAAGCATATTGCACTTATACTTTTATGTTATAACATAAATATTTATTCACACATTATAATTTTATATTTACCTTCCATGACATCCCCCTATGTGCTTTCATTAAATTATATTCTTGTGCGGTTGTACTGTATGGGTCACTTGTGTTTATATGGGTGTTTCACATCTTTTCTACACTGACATCTCACTTTTGGAACTGCTACACTACCCTGGTTGACAGAAAAACATTGCTGCATAATTTAAGTTTACTAAAGTAATTTTAACACTACTTTCACATAGGAAAAGAAGTTAGCTGTCTTGGGACTTGAGCTGTAAATGCCTGCATGCAAAACCGTGACTCTAATCACTACACTACCACAGTTTGGAAAACTTCTCTGTCTATTTGCATTCAGTTCCTATGGGATGTTTAAGCTATACTAAGCAGATGGCCATAACATGCACACCCACTTAGCTACACTTAAACATTCCTTAGCCTAGTGAAACAAAGTTATATATTATTATTATATTATTATGTTATATGGATGCATATTGTGGTGTTCTGACAACTACTTGCGACTGCAATCATGAAATACTGACATTGATTTGGCTTTCAGGCTTCTATCCTTCAGGGACTCCTGCTAATACATATCCTGTTATCTATCAACTTTCTAAGTGTGTGAGGGCAATTTTTCAGGCATGTACCTAATGCAGTATTTATTCCCCCCATCATTTGTGCCTTTGTTAACATGCACTGTTGTAAGGGATATTGGTAAAGATTTGCTTTCAGACTTCTACCCTTACGTAATTCATGTTAACGTATGACCTGTTCTCTATCAACTTTCTATGTTAGTGGGGCTATGTTTGCACTTTTTCACTTTTGGGGGATTTATCCCCCATTATGTGTGCATTTGCACACATTTCCTGCTTTAGCAGGTTATAAAAGTGTTGTACAGCACTTTAGCAATGCAGGGTGTGTGTCACAGAACCTGTAACACCCCCCCCACATGGCTTTCTTGTTGCCATTTTTATTTCAGTGTCCGTGGACACTGAAATGATCATTTTTTTTTCATTTCAGTGTCTGCGGACACTGAAATACTGTCTCTAATATTATGCCAATTCAGCTTATAAAGTGCCGTATGGCACTTTCTGAGTGCAGGGGGCATGTTTAGTGTCCGTGCACTACTTGGACACACTCCCTGCACTTGTTCATGGTTCGTGTCTGTGTAGTTTAAACAGCAGAGTGCCTTCATGAATATGCAAGGTGTGCCACTGTTCTAAACAGACATGAACAACTCCGTGCAAGAATAGTCTTATTCTTGCATGGAGCTTCGTGAATCTGGGAGACAATCTAAACAAGTAAGGACCTAGAACAGAGTCCTGTGAGACACCTGACTGTAACCAAGGATTTCACCATTCCAGTTGCTGTATGATACTTGCTATGTCCTATTTGTAAGCTATGCAGCTATTTATCTTATCAAGAGTACATCAACACCTAGTTGTACTAATTTATTGATCAGTGTTTTGTGTATGACCCTGTCAACTGCTGAAGTTAAATCTATATAAATTACATCACAGCTCAATGTTTCATTTATAGCTATTATATTGTTATAGAACATCATGTTACAGGGGGTTCACTTTAGAATTTCAAAATTTCACAATCCTGACATTCTAAATACCGATGCTCAAAACCTCGGAACTATGAAATCTTGAAACCTGTAAGTGGAAATCGCCATACAGTGTGGAATGGGAATATTACTGTTCTCTTCACTGTAGTGTGATCTCGGAGTTAGTATATTTAAGTTGCAGGGGGTGTGGGGGATGCAAGGGGCTTGCCCCCATGCAAAATCATCTTTTTTGATGTATACTTGATTTTGTTTATTTTTATTTATTTTTTTTGTTATTTTGAGATTTCACAATCTCGATATTCTGAGCATCAGTATTTAGAACGTCAGGACTGTGAAATTTCGAAATTTCACAGTGGACCTGTTGCAGGTGGTAATACATCTGTTTTCAACATCTGCATGCTGATATATGGTTTCAAGTCCCAGTCTATCCAGTTCTGACAATAACTTATCCAATATTACCTTCTCCATTATTTTTCCACAACATGAAAGTAGACTTATGGGTCTATATGACTATGGGTTTGTCCTACTCCCCTTTCCCTTGAAGAGAGGTTTAATAAGCACATGTCTCCAATCTTGAGGAATTTTCCCATATTTATATGACCTAGTGAATAATAGATATAATGATACCATAAGTTCTTGCTGATTGTTCTCAGGTTATTGTTACTAATTCCATCTCCTCCCTGTGCTTTGTTTGGATCCAGTTTGCACAGTTCTTTTTCAATATAATCTAATTTGATTCCAGTATCTGGGGTTACCTGGATGCCACTAGGACAACTTATCACCCCTTTTGTGGATCCAAACTGTTTTGCATAAGATTCTGTAAATATATCTATAATCTGTTGTATCTGAGAATAAAATTTAGAATCTGCACACAGTTTATCAATTTGTGTGTCTTTACTCCTTCCGCATCTTATGTATCTATAAAAAGGTTTCCTATTATGCTCAATATCTTCATATAAATTTTCTTCAACATTTTCTTGATCTTGTCTCACACTATGCTTAACCTGTTCATCTAGCTTATTTATTTCAGTTTTCAAATTTGTAGTTTGACCTGTCTTCTATTTCTTATATTTTTTGTCTCTCATCTTAGTCAGATATCTTATTCTTATTGAAATTTATCCACTGATGTTGTATGCATAGATGCTGATGTTTAACATTTTTTTTATTTGTTTGCAGTCACACAGTTTCTATTTCAAAACTTTCCACATTCCATTTTCTACTGAACATCTCACTCCAGTTAGTTTTACTGTACAGAGTGACTGTTTTGCTTCCATATAATCTGTAATTAACCTTCTGTGCATTGGTTTAGATTTCAGTTTGGCAGAATTATTTAGCAACAAATTAACATTTTAACCCCACAGTCACTGCACATCAGTGGTGGCAAAACTTGACTTGAAGTAACAGTAATTTATTTAGGAACGCAAACAATGTCTAGCATATTCCGTCCCCTGGTAGTTTTTTTGCAATCTGAAGCAATTGTTGTTCCTGACTATACGTTGTGAATAATTTCCTTACTAATGTTGTTGAATCAATATTATTCCTGTCTGTTTTTGGTATATTTAAGTCCCCAGCTAATATTATTCTTCCCTCCTGTGTTTCATGTAAGAAATGTATGAATTCCTCTAGGTCATCTGCACTTGACTTTGGTGGTCAAGGCACTCCAACAATTGTTATATGTTCCAGGGTTGTCTTTATTGTCACAGTTACACAGTCTATAGTATTGGTGTTATCATTGAGCATGTAATAATCAAAGGTCTCATAATTATCTTTCATCCCTATCATAACACCACCACCACATGATTTTTTGTTAGAATGTCTGTTACAGTAAAAACATTTATACCCTGACAGAACTGTTTTTCAGTCATTGTTCTTTAACCATGTTTCACAAACCGTAACAACCCCTGGGATTCAATAAGCTGATTTTTACATACAGAAAGAGTGTAGCTGCTGCTCCACAAAATATGGCCGCGAGTGATCCAGTAGACTCCTGTTTTGACATGCACGAGCCTGCCTACACTATTCCTGCATGGACACCACTACATAATGCTAATTACGTCATTTGCTGGTGAAAACCATGCAAATGAGGTGAATTAGTGATTCAGCAAGCAGGCAGGAATTCATGCAAGAATAGTATTAGTTGCAGAAATGTATTCGGCTACTAGCCGAATACATTTCTGCAAAAATGAAAATGGAGGCATAACAGCTAAAAAAAAAGCATGTATTATAATCTTTAGGCATGCCAATGGCTGCATGCCAATGGCCAAATATATGGCAATTGGCATGGAAAAGTGTTTCATTTTTATAAAAATAAAAGTTTTTTTTTTTTGGCCAATCTCGGACGTTTAAGCATAGGTCAATGGCGCACAAATGGGATTGTGCCAAAGATATAAAAATGTGAAAACCCATTTTTAAATCCAGTAACAAAAGGCACAGCACGACCATCCATATAGAACAGGGTTTATTATATCAAGCTTTTGAGCTGAAACTCTTTTTTTCAAGAATGAATCCATACATTAAAACCACAGATTAAATATACAACACCAGCCAATCACATAACATAACTCATAAACACATTATATAATTATGCAATTTGTATAAATAATATAATTAATATAACTAACTAAACCTAATTTGTTAGAAAACCTCATTAAAGACAATAATCAACTTAATAATGTACTAAAATACTTCATTATAACCTAAAAAACTTATGTAGTGTTCTAACTGACATATGCTTGTTTTAATTTTAAAATGGGTTGAATACTGTTAGTCTTATTAAGCCGTGGGTAGACATCAGATCGTAAAAAGTTTATTCATTTGTATTCTGCTCTCTCTGTGGCATTCACAATGTCCCCTCCCCTCTTATTCTTGCAAACTCTCTGCAGTATCCTAAATTTAAAAGCATGCTCATTTCCACAATGTAGAATATTCTTGCTAAGTGTGTTTGTCTCAACCCCTCTTCTTATGTCAGATAAATGGAAGGCAATTCTCTCCTTGAATTTGCAGTTGTTTTTTCCAATATAAAAACATAAACATTTCTCACAATTACCAAATGAACTAAAGTTTCACTATTGCATGTCCCAGATGCCTTAAAAATAAAATTGGCTTATGTTATGGGATGTATAAATTCTGTTTCCATATTAATGAATTTACAAAAAATGCAGTTATAGCAGGGAACTGTCCCTTTCTTAAATCTATATAGCTCTTCATTTCTACCAGAATCTTTATAGCAGAGAAGTTGTTTAAGATTCTTCTCTTTCTTATATACAAAATAAGGCCTTTCTCCTACTATTTTTCTAACATTAGCATCAGAACTAAGAACAGTCCAATTTATTTTAATTATGGACTGAATCTATCTAGAATGTTTGTTGTACTTCATCATATATCCTAGTTTGTTAATCCAGCTTCTTTCACAGAGCTATTATTCTGGCCATTATTGCCTTCTCTAACCAAATATGGTTTGGCCACACTAGGCCTTTCAGATCTAACATATTCTGCATTCTTAGTTAATAAACCTCTATTATAGCCTCTTGACAAAAAGTCCTGTGTCATAGTATTAATCTCAGCTGCAAACCTTTCTTCAGTAGTATTTAGCCTGCTGGCTCTCAAGAATTGACTTTTCACTACACCTTTATAAATGTGAGTGGGGTGCATACTGGAGTTATGTACATACCTAGTTGCTTGTACTTCTTTCCTATACATAGATGTGTGAATTATACCATCAATATTCATCAGTTTAACATCAAAAAAGGTGATTTCCTCTACTGAACAAGACATTTCAAACTTAAGGAAGATGGTGCTATTTTGTAGATGTTCAGCAAATAGCTCCAATGCCTCCCTACTACCTCTCCACAACAATAAGATGTCATCTACAAAGCATTTGTAATGCATTAAAGCACTATTGTGGTATTCATTTTTATTAGAATCAAAAATAGTATATTCTTCCTATCTAGCCAACACTATGTTAGCATAGCTGTTGGCAAGGGAGCCCGCAGGATTTTTTGCAGGGGGGTGCAAACCCAGAGCCCCACCCACATAGCTCACCCCGCCCCCTGCCAACACAGCCCCGCCCAAGTCCACCCACCCAAGCCCCGCCCACACAGCCATTCCAGTGTCCCATTACTTGGCTATTTCTCCCCATTTACTGTAGACACTATTCAAATCTGTGTGCATACTGTGTTATGCTTTAGTTCTACAATGATTACAGGCAGTTGGATTTAAATTTACAACTTTTATTTCAAACATTATAGCCCAAACACTGAGACATTTACTAAACCTAAACAAAGCAATAGTCTTGCAATGAAAACAGACTTGGCATTAAAGCTTCTCTACTTTTGAAACTCACATTCAATGAAACGGCATTGAAACCCACATTCAAAGAAAATGCATCTGGCCAGTGGCAGGTTATTTACCTTGAACTGTTTTCAAGCAATAGGCTCCTTGCGCACCGTTAGGGCCATGCAAAAGTTATTTGATTTACCTGATTGTATTAATTATAATACATAATTGAACTATATCCCTTGTATTATACAGCAACACTTGTATATTTCAGTGTTTCATCTACAAACTCAGTGCCTGCTGTCCAAAGAATAAATTGCCTATGTTAAATTAAAAAAATGGTAAGCTGGTATATTGCAATAGAAAATGGATGACAAGCTGAAAAACAGGTTCATAGTTAGGCATCTCATCCAAAGGAGGACATCCTGAGGACTGCAGCATACAAATGTATATGCTGTAGGAATAGAACCTCAAGCCTTTACATTAAGATGCAAGTATTCTACTTGTGGTGCTACTAACATAGCTTTAAAACTTTATACCACAATAGAGATACCATTTGCTAAACAAAATGGTTGCACATTGTAAATAGACTTGGCATGAGCAGCAGTGAACTTTGCTTCCCTTAAAACTCACAGTTCCTTGAAAATGCACTTGAAAATTCCACCTGCTAACTTGGGCATTTCACTTTCCACACCCCTCAAGGCTTCACCCTTAGTGCAAGAAATCTTGACAAAGCCTAAAATAAATAGGGACAAATTATAAATATGGCTCTCAGAAAATTGCAAGAGTAACAGGATTTGTGTTAGTATGCATTTTTCTAAATGACATGACATCTAAAACTGAAATGTCTCATTATTTAGCAACTTCAATCCTTTTTAAAAGGAATATGGGGCAAAAATCTGGACAGCTGAGGGGTATGCTACCTCCCTCTTATACACACACCAAATAATTCTGGTCAGACTTGAATTAGTTCTGGGAAGGTTGCACTGAACGGCACCATGCTTGATCTGAAGTGGGTGAAATCCTGGTAGCTAGTGATTGCAGCTCAGCAATGTGGAGCATTAAAGCATTTTTAGCAGAGCATTGTTTCATCACTACCTATTGTGTTTGCACATAAGCTGTAGTCATTTCAAACATTTGCCTTTTTTTGATTACTACAGAGTACATTTACCCACCAGAGCTATTGTGTTTTGACTTCATTGTGGAGCTAGTTGTTGCAGGGCTTGGCTTTTAAGTAAGGTAGCAATGCTTATTTACCATATACCATTAAAGCCACCCAACTACAAGTGTACTAACACACAGACACTGCTATAAGACACTGGTCTCCAATAAAATGTAATGAGCTTCTGAAAATACTGTAATCCTGTCCTTTTATTACAAATACTGTCATATGCATTTCAATACCCAAGGCTTATACTTTATCTAGCTATGTAAATATTCTCTGCATGCATGGCAAAAAAGGCTTTCAATGCTAGCAATTCTTTAACAATATGCTTACTAAAGCTTACTTGCATCTTACAATCTCCGACAAGCTTACCTGATGTTCATTAAACCATGGCTACTTAAACAGAGCAACAGGACACTGTGATAGCATGCAGTTCCTGAATAATAAGAAGCATAAATCAACAGTATAAAAATCTGATAGAAAACCAGAACATTTTGCAAAATCAAGGACAGCTGATATCAGATCCAAACAGGAGTCACCACATGGAAAAATAGAATAAATAAAAAGTCTTTTATTCGGCCATAAAAACACAAGCGCTTTCACGTAGATAAACTACACTTCTTCAGGTGTAAATATCTTAAAAAATCAAACTTCTTTTGTATGCAACTTTTTGGCGCGTAAACCAAAACACAGAACAGTCATTAATCAATAATGTAATTAACCACTGCTGTTCTTAAAACGGCAATGAAGATTTTAAACAGAACAGAACAACTGATCTGTTAATAAAAGCTCAAGTCCACAAGGAAAAAACACATATTAAATTCAATGCTTAAACATTTAAAATGTTGCATCAAAGCGGAACTACACAAAAAGCGCTGAAAACATGTATGAATTTAAAACCATTTTAAACCTCGATGTACTAACATGAAAAAATAACAAACTCTCTAAATAGTACAACTACTTTAATACCAATCAACTAAATGTCCGCTTCAATTTTAAAACAAATGAAGCATATCATAGTTGGCACAGTTTTAAATTCAAATATGCATACAGTATATACTGATTAATGCCCAGAACTCAAAGTCAGTTAGTCAGTGAATTAAACTATAATATAAAGCTTACCGCTTTAAAACCTGAGTATTTTGGAACTTCGTGATTAAAGCACGATCAGCGACTAATAAACTCTGAAAAGTGTACAGAGAGCAGTTCAGGAAACCATGGAGACAGAAAACAGAAAAAATGTCTCCCAAATTCTAAAAGATATAACCTTGATGTCCAAGTTAGTTCAAAGCTAAATCATAAGGTGCCGATATTTTCAATAAAAAAACCTTACAGCATAAAATGAAAAATACACATTCTATAAGCTTAAACTATGATGCATAGGAGATTAACAAACTTGCAACCAATATATACTAACATAAGCTCTTGAGAAACATGTAGCAGGTCAAGCAATAGGAGACATCTTTCTAAATAAGATGCCTTTAGTTACTCGTTTAAACCACATAACAATAAAATGAACATAATTCAGTAGCGATAACCCATCGCAAAACAGTAAAACAATAAAGCAGTATATATGTAAATACCAAGCACAGTTATAAAACGTCAATCATAAAACTGTCTCTAGTTGTTGTAATATCAGTTTCAGAAGTCAGCCGCTTCATAAACTGAATAGAAGTCATGACATTCAAAACTCTCTTACATAAAAATAAGGATATTAACTGTGAATGTCTATGAACAATGAAATATATATATATCTCACTATAACTATAAAATATAATTTAACTAAAATACAATTAATTTTTATAGAAATTCTTACATTTTATAGAAACTGATAATAACCAAAATATAAAAAATATAAAAAATAAAAATATACTGATATGTTAAAAACACCTACAAAGAATGTAAATTACAAAATCATGTATTGATACATTAAATCCATATGTATATATACATATAAGTTAATCTAAATGCTTACTTATTGATTATGATCAAATGTTACCTTAAATTTATCACGTAGCTTAAAAACATAAAGCCTGCCGTGGTGTTAATGTTTCTTTCTATTGTTCAAAATGGGCTTAACTGATACAAATTGATTAATCCCTGGATATATATGGGCTTTCAGAGTCAAAATCCATTTCAACTCTCTGATGGCTAGCTGATTGTTGTTATCTCCTTCTCTAGGGTTCAAGGGTATTTTCTCTAAAACTTTAAAGCTAAACTTATGAGTATTATGTTCAATGATATGTTTGGCTAGAGCATTACATTCGTGTCCCTTTCTGATATCATAACAATGGTTATAAACCCTATCCCGAAGCCGCCTTTTGGTTAACCCTACATAGAATACATCACAGTGATCACATGTGGCCAAGTAGACCAAATTACTACTATTGCAATCACTGAAAAATCTGGGAATAAAGCTATATAAGCCTTCTGGATGTAAAAAACTAATGTGTTTGGATATATAAGGACACATGGAGCAACAGCCACAAGGAAAAGTGCCAAACTTATCACAATCTTCTTTACTGCATAGTCTGGTACTTTCTGAACATAGAAGTTCTTTTAAATTATTGGATGTTCTATAACTAAACCTGGGGTATTCACCCACTATGGTTTTGGTAAAAGAGTCTGTAATCAGAACATTCCAATTCCTAAAAATAATCCTATTTAAGTTAAAACTATCACTGGTGAATTTAGTGACATAACTCAATTTATCCGTAAACCTATCATTGAACTTAAAATATTGCTTAAAATCAGTCCTATATCCAACAACATCTGTATCGTGATTTTCAGATAACTTATTGGAAACCTCATGTTTGCATTCTGCAAACAACCTAGTGGGATAACCCCTTTCTCTAAATAAAGTTTCAAGTGTATTGATTTCTCTTTCCAGGGTATTACTATGTTTACATATTTTAAATATTTGGTGTAGTTGACTAGATATTATTCCTTTAAAGGTAAACCTAGGATGCATACTATCAAAGTGAAGCAATGTGTTCCTCCACGTAGGTTTTCTATGTAACGATGTAACAATCTTATCACCTTTAAACTCTAACTGCAAATCCAGGAAGTGTATCAGATCATGAGATGTTTCCACTGTAAATCTCAAAAATGAGGAAGTGGTTTCAAGTTCGCTGATAAATTTAGTACATTCGGTCTCAGTGCCTTCCCAAACGAAGAAGACGTCATCCACAAACCTCTTATAGACCCTAATTCTTTTAAAGTCTTCATGTTTAAACAAATGTTCCTATTCCCAGTTATAAACCACAAGATTGGCATAACTATTTGCACAGGGGGTGCCCATGGCAACCCCCCATTTCTGCAAATAGAGTTGGTTCTGGTACAAGAAGACATTGTTATTGAGTATTAATTCTAAAAGACAATTAATTAGAATTTGTCTGTTGTTGCTATAGTCAGATAAACTAACTAGTACCTCATTAATGGCTTGAAGCCCCAGATCATTTGGAATGCAGGTAAAGAGGTTTTTGACATCCATGGTGACTAGTAATAATGGTGTCTCCTTTTTGCTAAACTCTAGATCTTTCAAGGAGTCTATGAGTTGGTAAGAGTCTCTAAGGATGTTGGGGATGCAGTCTACTAAAGGTCTAAGGAGGCTCTCTATATAAGAAGAAATAGTACAAGTTACCCAGTTGTCACTAGAGACTATGGGTCTCATCGGTATGGGTCTAAGGCCTTTATGAATCTTAGGTAGGCCTTTAATTATGGGGGTAGTAGGAAATTCTATGAAAAAATATTCATAGAGCTCACAACTAATCTGATGCCCCATCAAAAGATCATAGAGATCAGAATGTACAGTTTTAATAATTCTCTTATGGACTGTCGAAGTGATCTTTTCATATACAGTGTCATCTGATAAAAGGTTATTCATAGTGAGGTCATAATCTGAAGAATTCATAATGACTACCGCTCCCCCCTTGTCAGCTGGCTTAATAATGATGTCCGTGTTATTCTTTAAAGCATATAGGGAATCTTGTTCTGCTTTAGTCATATTAAAAAAGCAGCATCTTTTCTTATGGAGAGCAAACCATTCATAAAAATCGGTCTCACACATTTTTAAAAAACTCTCAACATTGTGTGGCATACATGGTATGAAACTGCTTTTAACTCTAAAAAGATTCTTCAAGTCATTCGTGTTTAACACACTATTATTCTTAAACAGAATTTTAAGAGAAACATTATGACAAAACAATCTTAAGTCCACAAGGACATCATTAAGAAAACTTGTCTGTGCAGGTATAAAATTGAGACCTTTTACTAACTAACACTTGTACTAACACACAGACACTGCTATAAGACACTGGTCTCCAATAAAATGTAATGAGCTTCTGAAAATCCTGTAATCCTGTCCTTTTATTACAAATACTGTCATATGCATTTCAATACCCAAGGCTTATACATTATCTAGCTATGTAAATATTCTCTGCATGGCAACGAAAAGACTTTCAATGCTAGCAATTCTTTAACAATATGCTTACTAAAGCTTACTTGCATCTTACAATCTCCGACAAGCTTACCTGATGTTCATTAAACCATGGCTACTTAAACAGAGCAACAGGACACTGTGATAGCATGCAGTTCCTGAATAATAAGAAGCATAAATCAACAGTATAAAAATCTGATAGAAAACCAGAACATTTTGCAAAATCAAGGACAGATGAAAAGCCACGGTCATATTTGTGATCTACCTTGGATGGGGGAATACTCTGCACATACTGCATAACTGCTTCTTGCCTTCCTTGGACACATCCCGAGCCACTACAATGGGGGCTGGGGTGTAATAAGTATGTCATAATTTGAAGGCTCTGACACTCCTACCTCTCAACTTCAGAGCAAGAAATCTGGATAAAGCCATACATAGAACTAGAAGTGGGACACAGGCCCAAAAATAAGGCCAATTTTTAAATATTGCTCTTATTAACTTAATAGAACAGGTAGATCTTGCATTAGTACAAATTTTCTGAAGGGTATAAAATCTGAAACTCAAATGTCTGCCATTATTTTCTAACTTCAATCTTTAATGACTTGCCACTAATTTGCCAGAAACCACAATTTTATGAAAAACAGACCAAAATGTGATGCAAAATACCTGTCAAAAAGGGACACCTTTTAATATTAACAGTTAACTTGAAGCAGCTAACAAAATAAGAGCATCCACATGCATTTCTGAAATAAAGGTAATCTACAACTGATCATTACAGTTATAATTGTAAACCCTCCATTTTCTTCCAAAATTGCCATTTTGGAGGAGGCATTATTAGGGAGAGCAACATTTTGAGCCAGAATTGGGGACAATTGAGATGTTTGGATATTCCTAATCTACAAAGTGATTTGCACGCATCTCAACCTCTTAATGCAGGAAATCTGAACAAGGCCAAATATATTGGGGAACATAGAAACACTACTAAAAATTGCTCTTGTATAAACTTAGACAGTCTTGCATTAGCATGCATTTTTCTGAAGGTTATGACATCTGAAACTCAATGTCTGTCATTTAATGGCTTCATTCCTAAATGATTTGCTAGAAAACCACAAATTTTGAGAAACAAACCAAAATAAGCAGCAAATATCTATTAATTCTGCAAAGATATGGACAACTGAGAGGTATAGTTCAACCGGGGCTGTCTGAGTTTGCTACCCCCCCTCGCAAAATCATGGTCAAATGGAGCCTCCCCCCCCTGCAGCCATTCCAATGTCCCATTCCTTGGTTATTTTGCCCCATTTACCATAAACACTAATGTGCATACTGCTTTACTTCTGCGATGATTTTGGATTTCATTTGAAAGTTATTTTGCATTTTACAGCACAAACCCTAATACATATCTGTTAAAGCAATGCAGTCTCAATGAAAATAGACTAACATTAATACTTCTCTGCCCTTGAAACTCACATGCATTGAAACAGCACCGAAACCCACTTTCAGAGAAAATACATTTTGCCAATTGCAAATATTAACTCTGGGCTGTCTTCAAAATCATAGGCCCCTCGAACATAACATACACATGCTCTTTGATACACCTTCCTGACTGTATTACATTATATTCCTTGTACAATACAGTACAGTTGTTAAAGGGCATTTTAAATTTATTGTTTTGAAAATTTTTCCAGTAAACAAAGAAACAAAAAGCATCCACCAATGACAAAATTGCCCAATTCAGAACATTTCCATCATAAAGTCTACTCAAGTCCACCAGTATCAGTAAAAAATACACAATCTCTGTAGTAAAATCCACATTGAAGAAATTTGTAACTAATAGAGGTTGCTGCTAGCAAACACTTTATATGTCATTGTTTAATCTACAAATAAAGTGCCGTTACCCTTGAAGAATAAATTGCCTTTGTTGCATGCAGTAAAATGAAAAGCTAGTAATACCGCAATAGAGAATGGATAGCAAACTGTTAACAGGTTCATAGTTACTAGGTATCTTTGCCAAAAGGACTGCAGCATCCACCCCTTTTACAACACAATACAGCATCAGCAATGCATTTACCTACTGGGGAGTAGAACCCACAGCCTTCAGCATCTAAAGCAAGTACACTATCTGTTGTGCTATTAATGTAAGCAGGCTAAACATAATCAGCACTAAACTTTTGCTCCCCTGCAGCTCTCAGCTCCTTGTAAAATCTACTCGACACTCAGCTGTATCTCTGAACTTTGCAGCACAAGAAATCTGGAAAAAGCCGAAATTTATTGGGGGCAAAGGCCAAACAACAGGGACACATTTTAAACATTGCTTGTATAATGTTCGAAAGTTGCTAGAATAAAATGCTGCATTACCACCATACATTTCACTGCCACTTGAACCCAGGGGACCCCTGCAAAAGTCAAAGCAACATACCACTACAAATCAGCTGTTTTGTGAAAGAGGAAGACTGAAACTTTACCATTTAGTGAATTCAGTTCTCACCATAGCACAGCTGTCAACCTCTTAGCACAAAAGACCTGAACAAAGCCAATAATAGGTGACTACAACCACCAAACATTCAGTGAATTCAGTTCTCACCATAGCTCTCAACCTCTTAGCAAATAACACCCGGACAAAGCCAGTAATGAGAGAATATAGCCCCCAAACATTTTCAGTGAAATCAGTTCTTACCATAGCTCTCAACATTAGCAAAAAACCTGGAGGAAGCCAATAAATACCTGGATGAAGCCAATAAATACCTGAACAAAGTCAATACTGGGTGAATACAGCCCCCAAACATATTCAGTGAATTCAATTCTTACCATAACTCTCAACCCTAGCACAAAACCTGGATGAAGCCAATAATGGGGGGAATACAGTCCCAAACACAGGGATACATTTCAAATATCCATCTTGTACACTTAGAAAATTGCTAGAATAAAAGCTTGCTTTTGTTACCATACACTTTCTGAAGAAAAGAAGTCCAATATTGAAATGTGTCCATTTACATTTATTAACCAGGAAAGTCTGACTTTGAAAACAAAAAAGCTAATTTTTTTAGCAGAGGCCCAGGAAGAAACACTCCAGACAGCCAAGAATATAACCAAATAATAACACTTAGCTGTCAGGCAACAAGGACACAAATGCAGAAACCACAGATTTTATGAGGAACAGAAAAGGTATGAGGGAAAATCCTGCAATATTTTTACAAATGGTGGTGGGTAGGGAATTCAGGCTCTTGCCACTTGGGCCCAAGGTACAGGGTTCAAGCCTTATTCTCTACCCACCACCATGTACACCTGGCGCATTTTACACACACACACACACACACACACACACACACTACCTGAATGGGTCCCACACACACACTCACACTACCTGAATGGGTCCCACACACACACTACCTGAATGGGTCCCACACACACACACACACACACACACACACTCTCTACTTGAACAGGTCCCACACACACACACACACACACACACACTCTCTACCTGAACGGGTCCCACACACTACCTGAACGGGTCCCACACACACACTCTCTACCTGAACGGGTCCCACACACACACTCTCTACCTGAACGTGTCCCACACACTACCTGAACGGGTCCCACACACACACTCTCTACCTGAACGGGTCACACACACACTCTCTACCTGAACGGGTCCCACACACACACACACACACACACACACACTCTCTACCTGAACGGGTCCCACACACACACACACACACACACACACACTCTCTACCTGAACGGGTCCCACACACACACACACACTCTCTACCTGAACGGGTCCCACACACACACACACTCTCTACCTGAATGGGTCCCACACACACACACACACACTCTCTACCTGAACGGGTCCCACACACACACACACACTCTCTACCTGAACGGGTCCCACACACTCTCTACCTGAACGGGTCCCACACACACACACTCTCTACCTGAACGGGTCCCACACACACACACACACTCTCTACCTGAACGGGTCCCACACACACACACACACTCTCTACCTGAACGGGTCCCACACACACACACTCTCTACCTGAACGGGTCCCACACACACACACTCTCTACCTGAACGGGTCCCACACACACACACTCTCTACCTGAATGGGTCACACACACACACACACACACTCTCTACCTGAACGGGTCCCACACACACACACTCTCTACCTGAACGGGTCCCACACACACACACACACACACACACTCTCTACCTGAACGGGTCCCACACACACACACACACACTCTCTACCTGAACGGGTCCCACACACACACACACACACACACACACTCTCTACCTGAACGGGTCCCACACACACACACTCTCTACCTGAACGGGTCCCATCTTCCGTTCCTGAATAATCCATCTGAGTCCCATCTTCTGTTCCCGCTCGAATAACCTGTCTACGTTCCCGCTTTCACATAGCGATGATGTCAGCCCATCTAATCTAGTTCCCGCGATGATGTCAGCACACCTACCCGCGATCTTCTTAAAGAAGAACGCATAAAAAATAAAACTGTTTGAAATGCTCAGCCGCACAAAAAAAAAAACTGTTTGAAATGCTCAGCCGATTCCAGGGGGGTGCAAGTGCACCCCCTTGCACCTGCCTGCGGGCGCCCTTGGCTGTTGGCTACAGGTGTGCCCATAGCTACTCCTGAAATCTGATGATACACATCATCCCCAAACATGAAAACATTATTTTGCAAAACAATCTCCAGTAGAGAGCATAGCAGTGAGATTTTGTTTGCTGTAAAAGTACCGTACTTAACTAAAAATACTTTAACATATTCAATACCTATATTGTTAGGAATGACCGTAAATAAGGACATAATATCCGTAGTTACAAACAGTACATTTGTCATATGCAAAACCCTTCTAAGTGACTCTAAAAATTCACCAGTGTCCTTTATATAGGACATACTATGTTTCAATAAAGGTTTAAGTTGCTGGTCTAAATATTTTGAGATTGCTGTGGTAGAACATTTTTTTCCTGAGACTATAGGTCTCATGGGGGGGGGGTGAAGCAAGTTCTTACGAAGCTTGGGGAACCCATATATGACAGGGCAAACAGGGTGTTCTATATAAAAATAATTATACTGTTCAGGAGTAATCACTAATTGCATCAAATAGTCATACAATTCAGTTTTAATCCTATAAATCATTCTATTCGGCTCAATAACCAGAAAGGCTTTACCAGAAAGGCTCATCCAGACTCTGCTACACTTTGCTGTGAAGGAAAGGTTAGTTTGCTGTTATTTTTTGTATTTCTGTATTGCCTTTCTATATTTTGAATACTGTAGTTTGTTTTCTTTACCTTGTGTTTTGCTTGCATTCTGTTTTAACAGCATATTAAACTTCAAAAGAGACCACAGCTCTCTCTGTTCTGAGTCAGGCAGAAATACCACTGTCTTTCTAGTTGCCCGCCTCTTATGTTAATCTGACCATATATCTCATTTCTCTCTACTTTCACTGGCTTATGTGAGTAATCACAAAACCATCACTTTTGAAATCCCACCCCTTCAATTATTTAAATTTATTGGCCATCCTACAGTATTTCATAGTACCAAAATACAAAAGTAACCACCCCTTTCAGTCCATCTTGCCGTTTTAAAAATAGTAACTCTCCACTAAACCTTAACTTTTTAAACAGGTAAAACTCAAGTTACCTACTTTCATATCTAACTTCTCTAGTGCACACTGCAGAGTGCATTCTTTTCAATCTTACCTTTAAGCATCCCTGTTACTAGCACTTTCTCTAATACCTAAAAGATCATCTCTACTTGACTCCAAGTAGACTTTTCTCTATCTGTTAAACCTAGCACTTGCTCCTACAGTACTTATTACCTTGATACGGCACTCTTATAGATAGCACCCCAAAAGGCAAACCCCATTTCTCGGTCACCCACGTCCCCCGGAATCTCTTTTAAAGTTTTTTGTCTAGTCCTTCTAGCATGTCGAGGATCAGTTGCTAGTGTCCTCTCCTGCTCAGCTGGTGAACCTGGGAATATTGAGGCAATGTTACAATTGCCTCATGTACACAGACAACCCTCTCCTCCTCCCACAAAACACAAATACATGCGAGAGATGCAACTATACGGCCAAACTGGAGGCTGAGCTCTCTCAACATAGGACTGGCAAGACCAGTCAGGAGGAGAAGGTTACCACACACACTATAGACCCAGTCTCACATAGTACCATCACAACCTCAAATCATACACATAAACACACAAAGACATACTCGGCGGCTCTGATCAAAAATCTACCAAAACAGCAGAGGCCACCAAAGCAGACACCCAAACAACCACCACCTCAGAACACAACACCTGCAACACATAGGCCTCACAGTCAGAGTGGTCAAACAGTCACAGCCCTTAAGGCCAAACACAATGCCAGACACACTAGTCATTGGTGACTCCATAGTCAGACACACTGATGTCCCGCTCACCAGACTGAGTAAGGAGAAGGTCACAGTAAGCTGCCTGTCGGGCGCTAGAATCCGCCACATAACGCAAGCACTCAGGTCTCTCAACAGCAGGTACAAATACGACTCAGTCATTGTCCACGCTGGTGTAAATGACCTGAGACATACCTCCTTGGACTACATGAAAAGAGACATTGAGGAGCTCTCTGATTATGTAGCCCAGGCAGGTATGACCCTGACCTTGAGCAGTATCCTACCTTCACCAAGAATGATGCCACAATACAGAGATAAGATGATCAGCTTTAACAATTGGCTTAAACTCTGGTGTCATTCAAAGGGGATCCAATGTCTGTCTGCCTGGGATGACATGCTGGACAAGCCACGCTGCTTCAAGGGACGGCTTGCACCTGTCACCCTGGGATTCGAATATTGGCAAAGGCTCTTGCCACCCCATAGTGCCTTTTTAGGCAAGGCTCAAATTCTAAACCTACCACCCTAGAACACAAAAAGGAAAAAAACTAAGGGTAATGCTGCTCAATGCCAGAAGTCTAAATCTCAAAATGCACGCACTCGAGGCCCTTCTCAGTATGGAGAACATCGATGTCTGTGCAGTGACAGAAACCTGGTTCAAGACTCCTGAGAGCACCCCAGCACTATCAGGTTTTACCTCTTATCATGTGTTCCGGCCCCAAAATCTGGACAATACCAAGAAAGGAGGGGGGGGTATCCATATTCATCAAGGACACCCACACCTCAAGACTGGTGGCAACGCACGATGCATCAGAGACCATCCAGGTGCAATTAACCATAGGCAAGACTACTCTGCAAATTGTAGCATGTTACAGGCCACCCTCACAAACTCAGGAACCTCACATGGCCTTCCTGAAAACACTAGAGGGGATAAATGTATCACCAAACACCATCATACTAGGTGACTTCAATTACCCTAATATAGACTGGGAACACTACTCAAGCCCAAACACCCTAGCCCAAAAGTTCCTGGAATTCATAAACTCAAATGCCATGGAACAACTAATCACCATCCCCACAAGAGGAGAAAACATACTTGATCTCATCATCACGAACATGGGAGCACAATGTTCAACACCGAAGTATACCCTCACTGGTGAGATCAGGTCACAAACTAATCTCGCTAGAGGTCCTCATCCCACCCCACCTGAAATAAAAAGACCACAGTAAAGAACTTCGAAAGCCGACTTCACACTTCTAAAGACTAGTGTGGTCTCCTTTAAGGCCCCGAGCGGAAAACAGTACTCAAGCCTCAGAATCACTTACAAATGCCTTCTACCAGCACCTGCAGGACTGCATGGATAAGGCAATCCCAAGCAAAACAAAGACTCTTTGTACCAAAGGCAAGCGTCCAGTCTGGTGGACCCCAGCCATAAACAAACTCTACAACAAAAGGAGGAAGCTACTACAAGATAGAGCAAAATCCTTAAAAGGTAAGACACCCTTGATCACTATAAGTAAAAACTAAGAGCTCTCATAAAATCATCCAAAGCAAATTTTGAGAGAAAAATAGCTAAAGACTCAAAAGACAATCATAAGGCCTTCTTTAGCTATGTTAGAAACCTGGGAGGAAACTCCCAGATATGCTCAGAACTAGTTCAAAATGATGTGAAGATTACTGATCCTACAGACATTGCCAACATACTGGCTGACAGGTTCAGTGCAAACTTCTCCCCTCCCCAAAAGGAGAGATATCTATACCAAGCGATTGCAGCCCCCAAACATATCCAACGCCCAAGTGAGAACTGCTCTCCAAAGCAAAAACACAGCATCCATGGGACCTGATGGTGTCCCTGGCTGTGTGCTCCACGAACTCAACGAGGAATTAAACCCACAGCTAGGACAGCTGTTTAATCATAGTCTTACCTCTGGATACGCACAGGAGTGGCGCACTGCAACTGTGGTCCCACTTCACAAAGGCGGTGCCTCCACCGACCCTGGAAATTACCGCCCATTAGCTTGACAAGCCTTATCTGCAAAGCCATGGAGAGGATCATAATGGACCTCATAAATAAAGACATAGGGAATTTGCAGACTTTGGATCCATCCCAGTTTGGCTTTGTCAAAGGCAGATCATGCCTTCTAAACTTGGTTGACTTTTTCAAACAGTCACCAAAGCCATTGATGAGGGAAAGGCAGTCCATACAGCCTACCTCGATCTGGCGAAGGCCTTCGATACAATACCCCACTCGGGTATCATTGAAAAACTCATCAGCTTAAATGTTAACCCATACATCACAAGATGGGTTGCAAACTGGCTGAGTGACAGAACCCACAGGGTCAGTGTTGCTGGCGCCATGTCAGACTCAAAGCCTGTCATAAGTGGTGTACCACAGGGCTCAGTCCTGGGCCCACTCTTGTTTGGCATCTACTTTTCCGATGTACAAGAAAACACAGGAGGGTTATGGCTGACAAAGTTTGCAGATGACTGCAAACTGGGCGCCATAGTAGAAAACACATCTGACACAGATATCCTTCAGAAGGGTCTCACAGAAATGGATAATTGGTGCCAGAGCCATGGCCTAAAGTTAAATGCCAAAAAATGCATAGTCATACCCTTCGGGAAAAACAAGGTTACCCCTAGCTACCAAATAGGTGGCAATCCACTGAGCACAGAAGAAGTTATCAGGGACCTGGGGACCCAGGTTGATAGTAGTCTGTCATTCAACACCCATGTAGCTAAAGTAGTTAGGAAGACCTTCTACATTGCCCACCTTATCATGAAGGGATTCTCATCTAGATCAAGGGAGGTCATAGTCTCCCTATACTCATCACTCATCAGACCAATGATTGAGTACAATGCCCCATTCGGAATGTATCTGACCCGACACTTGCAGCAGCTGGAGAGGCCACAAAAGTTCCTCACCAAAAGGATAAAGGGTCTCAAACATCTGTCCTATGCTGCCCGAAAGAACTCTAGCTCTATTCAGTCGCTTACCGCTTGCTCAGAGGTGACCTTTGCCTAACATACAAGGCCATGTCAAACCCAGATTTGATGAATATGCTTCACCTCAAAAAAATCTAGATCCATCAGAGCCACAAGGGCGGGAGACTTAAACCTCGACACGGCTATTAATAGGACGTGCTGGAGGGATAGATTCATCACCAAAGACTCCCTATGCTGTGGAATAAAATCCCAGTATATGTGAGGCAGAGCACCTCGCTGGCCTTGTTCAAGAGAAATCTTGACCAATGGATGGGAGATCGCAGATATACCCCAGGGATTACCTCAGTGTCACTGCTCGACAGAGGCACAGCAAAATAATGGGTATAGTTCCCCATACTAAAGGGGTGGCGTAAGCCACAAAACTATGGGCTAGGCTTGTAAATGCCCTCGGCAGATAGCCTAGTATGAACCTATGAACCTATAACATTTATAACCTTAAATGTTGCACTGTCATTTAAGAATTCATACATCAGTTCTTGATACTGTTGTACATTAAATATAACTATTTTTCCACCTTTATCATCTCATCTGGTTTCAGTAGAATGTCAGTCCTTTTAACTTAATCCATTAATACTTTTCTTTCACTAACATTCAAGTTGTGAAAACTGGATGAGTTTCCATTTAAAAACAGATCATAAACACCATTCTCACATAACTGTAAAAAGGCTGTAACAGTCACTGTACTGTTAGGCAAGAAAGTACTACTTCTTTTTAAGGCATTTTCAATATTAGCATTATTGTTCCCAAACAACATTTTCAAATCTAAATTACTAACAAATATTCTTAACTCTATAATGCTGTCATTCAATAAGCCATTACCAGATGGAATAAAAGTTAAACCTTTGTCTAGTAATCTCAGTTCCATTTCAGAAAATTCAAAACCAGTCAAGTTAACAACAGTATGTCCTGCTAAGTCTTTTTGCTTCTTGTTATAGGGCCTGCGTTCTGTCTCGCTTGCTTTGTTGGTGAGAATAGCACATCCTTAACCTGTTTTAAACAACCAGCCTGTGAGTGGTTTTTTTTATGGAAAATCATCCAGTTTTCACAACTTGAATGTTAGTGAAAGAAAGGTATTAATGGATTTAGTTAAAAGGACTGACATTCTACTGAAACCAGATGATAAAGGTGGGAAAACAGTTATATTTAATGTACAATAGTATCTAGAACTGATGTATGAATTCTTAAATGCCAGTGCAACATTTAAGGTTATAAATGTTATTGAGTTGAATAGAATGATTTATAGGATTAAAACTGAATTGTATGATTATTTGATGCAATTAGTGATTACTCCTGAACAATATAATTATTTTTATATAGAACATCCTGTTTGCCCTGTCATATATGGGTTGCCCAAGCTTCGTAAGAACTTGCTTCACCCCCCAATGAGATCTATAGTCTCAGGAAAACAATGAGCTAATACAGCAATCTCAAAATATTTAGACCAGCAACTTAAACCTTTATTGAAGCATAGTATGTCCTATATAAAGGACACTGGTGAATTTTTAGAGTCACTGAGAAGGTTTTTGGATATAAATATGACAAATGTACTGTTTGTAACTACAGATATTATGTCCTTATTTACGGTCATTCCTAACAATATAGGTATTAAATATGTTAAAGTATTTTTAGTTAAGCACGGTACTTTTACAGCAAACAAAATCTCACTGCTATGATCTCTACTGGAGATTGTTTTGCAAAATAATGTTTTCATGTTTGGGGATGATGTGTATATTCAGATTTCAGGAGTAGCTATGGGCACACTTGTAGTCAACAGCTATGCTAACATAGTGTTGGCTAGATAGGAAGAATATACTATTTTTGATTCTAATAAAAATGAATACCACAATAGTGCTTTAATGCATTACAAACGCTTTATAGATGACATAGTATTGTTGTGGAGAGGTAGTAGGGAGGCATTGGAGCTATTTGTTGAACATCTACAAAATAGCACCAGCTTCCTTAAGTTTGAAATGTCTTGTTCAGTAGAGGAAATCACCTTTTTTGATGTTAAACTGATGAATATTGATGGTAGAATTCACACATCTATATATAGGAAAGAAATACAATCAACTAGGTATGTACATAACTTCAGTATGCACCTCACCCACATTTATAAAGGTGTAGTGAAAAGTCAATTCTTGAGAGCCAGCAGGCTAAATACTACTGAAGAGGGGTTTGCAGCTGAGATTAATACTATGACACAAGACTTTTTGACAAGAGGCTATAATAGAGGTTTATTAACTAAGAATGCAGAATATGTTAGATCTGAAAGGCCTAGTGTGGCCAAACCATATTTACTTAGAGAAGGCAATAATGCCCAGAATAATAGCTCTGTGAGAGAAGTTGGATTTAATAAACTAGGATATATGATGAAGTACAACAAACATTCTAGATAGATTCAGTCCATAATTGAAATAAACTGGACTGTTCTTAGTTCTGATGTTAATGTTAGAAAAATAGTAGGAGAAAAGCCTTATTTTGTATATAAGAAAGAGAAGACTCTTAAACAACTTCTCTGCTATAAAGATTTTGGTAGAAATGAAGAGCTATATAGATTTAACAAGGGGACAATCCCATGTTATAACTGCATTTTTTGTAAGTTCATTAATATGGAAACAGAATTTATACATCCCATAACACAAGATATTTTATTTTAAGGCATCTGGGACATGCAATAGTGAAAAGGTAGTTTATTTGGCTAATTGTGAGAAATATTTATGTTTTTATATTGGAAAAGCCAACTGCAAATCCAAGGAGAGAATTGCCTCCCATTTATCTGACATAAGTAGAGGGGCTGAGACAAATGCATTTAGCAAGAATATTCTACATTGTGGAAATGAGCATGCTTTTAAATTTAGGATACTGCAGAGAGTTTATAAGAATAAGAGGGGAGAGGACATTGTGAATGCCACAGAGAGAACAGAATACTAATGAATAAACTTTTTTAGATCTGATGTCTACCCATGGCTTAATAAGACTAACAGTATTCAAGCCATTTTAAAATTAAAACAAGCATATGTTAGTTAGAACACTATATACGTTTTTTAGGTTATAATGAAGTATTTTAGTCCATTATTAAGTTGATTATTGTCTTTAATGAAGTTTTCTAACAAATTAGGTTTAGTTATATTAATTATATTATTTATACAAATTACATAATTATATAATGTGTTTATGAGTTATGTTATGTGATTGGCTGGTGTTGTATATTTATTATGTGGTTTTAATGTAGGGATTCATTTTTGAAAAAGAGTTTCATCTCAAAAGCTTGATGTAATAAATCCTGTTTTGTATGGATGGTCATGCTGTGCCTTTTGTTACTGGATTTAATTTCGTGTTGGTTCACCAGTATGTTTAGCTGTTCTACACCTGTTTCTTAAAACCTAATTTTAAGGGAAATCTCCATTTTGCCATTATAGTCTATGGCATGCAGAATGAAAACAATACCAAGAAACAGTGGTTGTTAAAGGAAAGGCTCTGGGGTAGTGCAGTAACTATGGGCTAAGGCAGTGGGGTATGCAAATGAGGGGAAATTTACTGAATCACAAAAATCTTCTAAGTGCCAAACTGCATCTAACCGTGTAGGTGCTATAACATGATCATATAAGGAGGCGGAGCAACAGACAGAAAAGGGTGTGTGTCATGCATGGTGTAAGCACACTGAAGCCCTATGGTGCCCAGATAAGCGTAGCTAAGCACAGCTAAGCAAGGGTGCGTGTCTGAGGCTGTATTGACTTATTCCCTGAAATGAAGAGCGTGTTCGCAGCCAGGGAGGGGAATTTCTTCATGTTTACATTAGTTAAACGTGTATGTGCAGCACACACTGTGTCTAAAACAACAGCAACAAAAAAAAAAAACACGGAAATAACAGAACAGTTTACATTTGGGCACCGGGATTGCGCGGCATGCCTCGGGGCTTAAAAGGGGTGGAAATGGGAAGGAAAAAAAGGAAAATAGCAGAATAAAAGCAATCAAGAACAAACTACATAGCTAGCAGGCGGAATGCATCATAGTCATCCAATCATATAAGCAGCATATACAGCACAACAATATAAAATATGGAAACACCTTACAGTCTGTTTTTTCCCACAAACTCTGCACCATTGGTGTACACATGTGGGGGAATTTTACTGGAAAAATGTTAAGGGCTGCCATTGCTTTGATCCATCAGTATGTGCTAGAGGTTGAAGGTGGAGAGTAGGATAATGCTGACAACCACCACAGACCGAGGAGGAGGAGAAGAGTGTTCAAACCCAGGGTAACTTACCAGGGGCTACATGATCTGGAGATAGTAGAGCACTACAGGGTGGACAGAAACATACTTCAGTAACTCACTGAGCTGTGCCGGCCTCAACAAAGATCTAGAGCCAACAGAGGGGAACCCGTCCCAGTGGATACCAAGGTATGTGTAGCCTTAAGAATTCTAGCTACAGGTATTTTCCAAAGACCTACTGGGCACATGATGGGGGTCTCACAGGTATCTGCATCCAGGGTAGTTCCTGGATGCCATGCTACCACATGCCAGTGAGCACATTTACTTCCCCAACACCCATGATGAGAGGACCAGCAATATGCGTCTCTTCCACCATGTAGCAGAATACCCAGAGGTACTGGGTGAAATAGACTGCATGCACATCCACATCAAAGCACCACGTGGTGAACAGGGTAGGGTCTACATAAACCGCAAGGGATTCTCCTCCATCAACTGCCACATCATGTGCAATGTCCAGGGCATTATCATGAATGTGTGTGCTGGCAGCCCTGGAAGCTATCACGACTCCCACATCTGGCATTCATCACAGCTGTACCAGGCATTTGCCAGTGGGGTCATCCCGTATGGCCATCTGGTGGGGGATGCTGGCTATGCACTGGAGCTGAGGATGATGACACCCATCAGAAATGCGCACCCACCCACAAAAGAATGCCATAATGAGGCACACGCACAAACCAGGATCATTATAGAGTGTGTGTTTGGGATTCTCAAGTCATGGTTCTGCTGCCTTGATATATCCGGTTGAGCCTTGCAGTACTCTCCAGTCACATGTGCACACATGTTCATAGTATGTACCATGCTACACAGTATGATCCTACGGAAACAGCTGCGGCAGGAACAGCACAGGGAAGGGCCACACAGCCCACCACCATTGTCAAGGTCCCCGCAGGCACAGAGGAGGAGGCCCATGAGCCTTCTCCTGTATGCATACAGAGGCATGCCCAGTATGCTCAGGCCTTGGCAAAGAGACAATGCATAGCACACATACCCCAAGGACTGACACCTCTCTCTGACTCTCACACACAGTAAACTGGATGACACACACATCACATTACCTAAAATGGATGACACGCACATCACATTACCTGCAACTTACCATGTATAGGCAGTGTACTGTGTGCATCCAACATAGGCGGCTCTCAAGCACTGTCCTCACAACTGCTGCAGACACAAAGTAAGTCAGTATTTATAACAGTAAATGAATGGATTAGTATTTTTGCTAGCATATCTATGGTAATGCTGCATGCATGTAAGGGACTGGGGTGGCCTACTGGGATAGCATCACACAACTGACAGCTATGTAGAACATCAGGAAATGTATGGCCAAAACTGGCCTCCATACACTATGCAGTAGTACCAAAGGTGGCAATCACACTGCAGTATATGTGTGGGGACAACTAACTGGGGGGTCATAGGTCACAGGCATGGATGTCAGTGTGGGAGTCCCATACCCACCCCTCACACCCACACAACAAGTCAGCTGTAAAAAAACAGAGACATGTCTGGTAAAGGCATACAAATGACAGCAATGTTGAATTACCCCCTACAGACTCACACAGTGATAGTGCAGCAAAACTCACAGTTGCAGTAAGGCTATGAAGGGTAAGAAGTCTGAAACTCAAATGTATGCCATTACAATCAGACCTGTGCTCTTAACTGATATGCCTCTAGTCCCTAAGACAGGGCAGAATAGTATGGTAAATGGAACCAAACTGTAAAGCAAATATCAGCACAGTTTGTACAAATGTGTACAGTTGACAGGTGTGCCCCCCATATACACACAGAAATGCAGTAACATGTATGTTTGCAGGGAAATAGCAGCATAGCACACATTGGCAGGGCTGTACTAATACACATGAAAATGTTGCCTGTCCACAATATGCAAGGGTCAATGAGCTATGTGCATGTGTGGTTAATACTGTCAGGATCTAGCCAGCACATTCTCCTGGCTGTCAGGATCTAGCCATCACGTTCTCCTGGCAGTCGTCTTTTAGTGCCATAGGTATAGTGCTGCCCTTGACAGTGTCATGTGCAGATAACTGCAGTGCCAACTGCTATGCATGTCAGTGACACACAAGGCTGTGCCACTGATATACCTGGAAGTCACAGTGTTATGTGGAATATACTACATATATAATGGACATATTGAAGGTTGTGTAGCCGAGGTGCCAAGACATTTGTGAATATAAGTGCTTTTTGGTACTGTTGCCAGTGGTTATTCTCAATAATCTTTTTTCTTATGTTTGCTTTTAAATATAATGGGCATGTCTGCATAGTAGAATGCACTCTATACCAACACTCATAACTCCCAACCAACCTCTGACAGCAAGATGTCTGGACAAGCGCAGAAATAAAAGTGGAACAAAGGCACAATGATAGGCATGTGTTGTAAATATCGCCCTTACATACTGAGAAAGTTGGTAGGGTGAGGGGTTTGCAGTAGTGGGAATTGTCTGAAGGTTATGTAGTCTGAAACATTAATGTCTGTCATTATTTTGTAACATCACATTTCAATTATATGTAACTAACTTGCCATAAAAACACAAGTTTACATAGACAGCTCTACCTGCAGCCAAACACCTGGACAACCTGCCAAAAATGTACAGGTGAGAGGTATGGCCACACAAGGATATGACATCTCAGGTTAGAAAGATACCACACAACCAGGAGATCCCCAGCTAGTATATCCCCAGGTTGCTGGACTGCGTACACAGTGTGTCATCACTCAGTTGGCTGTAGCCAAACCTCACAAATGGCCTTGTTGGGCAAGAATGTATATAGCTGCCTTCATAATATTGGTCTATGCATCATACAACTAATAATAAAAGCACTGTGATTATCTGAGGATGTCTGGCACTAGGTAACGACACAATACATTGCAGTGTCAGACTACAGATATGTCAGAAAATGTCTGCTAACAAACCCAGTACCACGAGGAAAGTCCAGTGTACTTCTGAGAGGTTATGGCTGTAGCACACAAAACCCTGGACTTGAGTACACCTATCTCTGGAATGGAGTCCCTCTCTAACTATAGAAGGTAACACTGGGCATGCTCCTACACTTAGAAAATCACAGGATATGGGAGGGTGGCCTAATGGTTAAGGTGTTTGCCTTACAAACACAAGGTGCAGGGTTTGAGTCTCACAAGGGATAATTGGCTAAGCTTAAAAATGGCTCGAAAGGGCAGTTAGCTTAGTACTAATCTATGAACCTCTATGAACCTATATGTTGGAATCCACATTGGATAATATGACTGTATTGCGTATATATGTCTGTGCATACAGACAGCTATGTAAACCCTAACTGTCCCCACACACACACATCAGACAGGATTACCCTCAGCTAGCTGTAGGTGGCCCATATGTGATATATCTGCATCTGTTGTGTGAGATACACAAACACACACATATATATATGGGCAACAGATAACATATGTCAAACATACACACACATAGATGTGGGGAAGTGAGAGACAGACAGTGATAGAGTGAGAGAGACACAGGGGGGACACAGACAGAGTGAGTCACACACATAGATACCCTGAATAGCATACAGTAATGTCCTACTGTGGAAAGTGGCATACCAGTTGTAAACAGTTGCACGTGCCAGCATAAAAGGTGAGCCCCATTGTGTAATAGTACTGAGGCTGGGTTTATAATATCACATCACCTGTGTGTGTGTGTGTGTGTGTGTGTGTGTGTGTGTGTGTTTGTGTGTGTCCATAAGTCTAAGTATTACGAGACTGTTCACACTCAGTACACTTCACATTACCCTACTTCACAAGATTTGCTGCTGTCATTCACCTTAGAAGTACCATTAGACACCTATCACCCTTATAAACCCTGTGGCATGTGCGATAACTGTGTAACACTATAGTACAAACAACAAGATAGGTAGGGGTTTTAATCTCAATACTGGCAAGTGTGTGTGTGTGTGTGTGTGTGTGTGTGTGTGTGTGTGTGTGTGTGTGTTACAGTTGTGTGTGCGAGAGTGAGAGAGTGTGTGTTTGTAGGTGAAACAGTTTTAGGCCATTCCCACCCACAACACTTCCCAGTGCCCCACTTTATCAGTCCTGCTGATGTCATTCCTCTTATCAGTACCTTTGGCCAGTTGTCAGCCCAATAAGCTCTGTAGCACGTGCAATAACTGTGTGACAATAACATACAAATCACTAGACAGGCAGGGTTTCTACTCTCAGATCTGGTAAATGTGGGTGTAAGTATGTATGTTTGTAAGAAGAAGTATTTTGATAATTTTCCCACCCAGTGCCCCACTTTATCAGTCCTGTTGATGTCATTCCCCTTATCAGCACCTTTGGCCAGTTGTCAGACCAGTACGTTCTGTAGCTCGTGCGATAACTGTGTGACACTATAATACAAATCACTAGATAAGCAGGCGTTCTACTCTCATATCCGGCAAATGTGTGTGTAAGTGTGTATGTTTGTAAGAAGAAGTATTTTGACAGGTTTCCCACTCAGTGCCCCACTTTATCAGTCCTGCTGATGTCATTCCCCTCATCAGCACCTTTTGCCAGTTATTAGCCCAGTAAGCTCTGTAGCATGTGCGATAACTGTGTAACACTGTAGTACAAATCACTAGATCGGCAGGGGTTCTAATCTCAATACTGGCAAGTGTGTGTGTGTGTGTGTGTGTGTGTGTGTGTGTGTGTGTGTGTGTGTGTGTATGTACCACCCTGTACACTTCCCATCACCCTACTTTACAAGGCCCTTGGGACAAGGTGAATTTGTATAAACTCTGTGGTGTATCTGATAGCCGTGTAACACTAGATAGGTATGGGGTTCTAATCTCAATACTGGCAACTGTGGGGGTGTGTTTAGGTGAGAATCATATCTTGTGTGGGTTATACCATTTTGATGTGTGTACCATCCATGCCTGTTTACCACCTCCCAACTGCATTACTTTATATAGCTTGTTAATGGCATCTGCCTCACATGCAGCATGTTAAACCATTGTACAGGCCATTCCAGGCATCTGTACAGATGTCTATGGAATATCTGGATGTTTGCAACCCATATGTGGTTTGTGTCCCCTGCCAATGGCCATGTATGTGATATTGTTGCCAAATAGGTTACAAGTTAGTATACTAACACACATGCCAGCATCAGATATCATACCTGACTGAAATATCATGCTGATACAAAGTATGTTACCCTATCACTTGTCCAGGCTTGTAGGAGCAATAGATGACTCCAGATGCTATTTCTGGTGGGTTATCTCACCATCCATGAAGGCAGTCACAACATTACATGTTGTAAGAGGTAGTGGGTTATGTCCCATGCATATAATCTATGAGGGGCATGTCATGTGTATGCAGCACTATAGTACATTAAGTGGATATGTAGGTTTATGAATCTGTCCATTGCCAACAGTGTTTGTGTTACTGTATGCACACCCTGTGTCAATCTTTACTGTGTGTACGCAAAGGATATACAATTTTGTCTCCCTGTTCCACCCCGTGAACTCAGGAATACATACCACAAACGTGTCATACACAGCACCATGCATGCCCTCACCAACTGCATCAGGGTTGAGTGTATGGGAAAGAAATGGCAGGGGCAAGTGCTTACATGTGAATCTGTTGCGGTCAATCTAATGGCTAAGCTGGTGAGGGACCTACTGACAGTACTCCAGTAACCTGTTCTGTATGTATGAGCCTGTGGTACTACACAACACTGAGGTGACATGTCTTAAGGCTAAATGTCACAAGGGGTATGTATGACAGGTCACACTGTCTGACAGCAGTGTCCATCACATACTGTTGCATGCATACACACCTGGTAAATGTACATATAAAGCTGTACCTTGGCTATGAAATGGTCAGTGTATTTCCCACTCTGCCATACTCCATGTTGGTAATGTCTGCAGGGCCACAGCCTGCAGACATACAGAGACCTGAAACACAAACAGAATACAGCATGTCAGACTACATTCAGTCAGTGGTGCTAACAGCAATAATGCATCATGACTAATAAGGTACATACACCTTTATGTGTACCCATAACAACTGCAAGCAGACAGCACCTTACACAGCATTACATAGCTACACTGTACTATATTCACCCTGTGCATCAGACCCTTATTAGCCTGTCCCTACACTGATGGTATGAATGACAGGAATGTGACACAGGTATCATCATATGCACAGGGTGTGCTGTGGTGTGGGTTTGCCAGAGGCCTAGGCTGGGCCATACGGTTAATATCCATGTGTGTGTGTTTGGAGGGGTATCCTATAGATGGGCTGTGCAGAGGGGCTGTGTGTGTCTGGAAGTAACCTGCCTGTGATACAGATATGTGTGTGTATGTATGCACACAGTCACATCATGTGGCTTCCCTATACAGGGGTCTGTTGGACAGCTGTGCACCGTACATGGCAGGGTGTCCAGTTCACCGTCTCCGGCCACAGACATGTGAACTGGTCCTGCCAGGGGTCTCACTGACACCACCAGGCCCAAGGCCAGATGTAATACTGCTTCCTGATGGTGACTGCATTGATGGTATGGATGACAGGGATGTGGCACAGATGTCATCATATGGACAGGGTGTTGTGTGGGTTTGCCAGAAGCCTAGGCTTGGCCATACGGTTGACATCCATGTGTGTCTGTTTGGAGGGGTATCCTATAGATGGGCTGTGCAGAGGTGCTGTGTGTGTCTGGAGGTGACCTGCCTGTGATACAGATGTGTATGTGTATGTATGCACACAGTCATGCCATGTGGCTACCCTACAAAGGGGTATGTTGGATAGCTGTGTACCGTACATGGCAGATTGTCCAGTTTACCGTCTCTGGCCACAAACATGTGAACTGGTCCTTCCAGGGGTCTCACTGACACCACCATGCCCAAGGCCAGATGCAGTACTGGTTTCCAGTGGTGACTGCTGTCTGCTGGATCTGTGTCCCGGATGGGACAAGCCAGGACCATGTGCCCATGGCCTGCTCTGTTGTGATGTGGACAGCAACCCCCCTTCGGTAGTGCTAGTGTCACTGCCACTACTAATGGAGTGTGAAGATGCATGGCCCATAGACTCTCAGCTGATGTTGGTGCTAACCTACGTCCATGTGGCCAATGCCCATCTCCCACCACATGCTCTAGCACAAACATATCACGGTCGAAGATTGCCAAGGTCTCACCTCTTCCATCTATTCATGACCTTGGTATTTTGGCATGTGGCCTCAACAAGGTCACATATGTCGCCATGTAAATCAGGAAGAGTTGCATCCACTACACTATTTGTCTGGTGTTGCATTCACTATGTACCTGTGCATCAAAGACAGACTGAAACATGCATCTGGTGACACCTGCTGTGGCACTTGTGACAGTGGCTTGATGAGCAGCAGTCTTCCTGCAAGCACTCCTGTCCATCCGCCCATGTGGGAACTCACCTGAACTCTGGCTATGGACAATGTCTACACTCACACCTCCCATAGTCACTACACTAGCCTATTCCATGCCTCCAACTGCCAACTCTCCATCATCTGTGGCTGCTGGGGATGGGGCATGTGTGGGCATTGTGACTGTGTGTGGGGACATTGTAGATATTTACTGCTACTCATGCACACACATGCACACACATGTACACACACATGCACACACACACATACAGGTGAGGTGGCAGACAGGCATTACACAGACCTCACAACAGCCAACTGTTAACATTCACAACACAGTCAGACTACTACACACACACCCTGGACAGGCCCTCAACATCATGCAGTGCAGCCCTTTCCACTTCCTGTTACAACTTATATACACCTCTGTGATATGTTACTAGGTGATGGGCCTTCAAGTAGCACACAGTGCACCCGTGTACACATAATCGCTGTTCACCTGTATAGCACAGTGGCAACTCCTACAGAACATACCTCTCAACTGTGCAGAGTGTCACTGAATGTCTACATGTGTGGCTCATATTTCTGGTCTGTTCATCATAAATCCTGTATTTGTCTGACACATTACTGGGATGATATGAGGGGTCTAAATTATATGTTCAAAGTTTGAAAACTTCGAATGTTAAATAATCAAATTTAAATGTTTGAAGTTTCAAACATCGAATATATAATAAAAATAAATAAATAAATGGAACTTACCTGACTAGTGTAGGCAGGGGGGCAAGCACGGCTGCACCCCCCACACCCCCAAACTCTTTAAATATACCAACTCCGAGACTGCACTATAGTGTGCTAAAGGGAAGATTTCCCTTACTGCACTGTCGTGCTGTCTCAGAGTTGGTATATTTAAAGAGTGGGGGGTGTGGGGGTGCAGGGGGGCTTGCCCCCTGCCTACAGCCATTAGTTTTGGGTTTGGGTTTTTTTTTACATATGTTCAAAGTTTTATAACTGCGAACATTTAAATTTGATATTTTAATGTTTGAAGTTATAAAACTTCAGACATATGATATAGACTCTGATATAAGGACTGGTGTCACTATTTAATGACATATGTTGAGTCTCACACTTCAAAACCTTGAGTACATGTATGTTACAACAGAACCGGTTACACTAACAACCTTCTTAGCTTACAGTGGATATTATAAATGTAGACACCCCTGTTAACATGCCAGGTTTGTCTGATATATAACATGAGACCACAGAAATTATGTGGTAACATTTCCCACCTTTAATGTGACCTATAACTTGTACAATCCAATTGAAGAAAAAGCACATTGATTAGAGGTAACATAGAAGTTGAAATATGTACAATAGACTGGTTGCATGACTGTGCACACCCTTAAACTAATATTTTGTTAAAGCACCTTTTGATTTCATAACAGCAGTCAGTCCTCTTGGGAAGGTGTGTATTAGCATTGCACATCTTGACTTAGCAATATTTGTACACTCTCCATTGCAGAAACCCTCCGACTCTGTCAGATTGCGAGGGATCACTTCTGCACAAGCCTCTTCAGGGCACCCCACAGGTTATCTATTGGATGTATGTGTGGACTGTGAATGGGCCATTCCAACATGTTGATTGTCTTCTGGTGAAGACATTATTTTATGGATTTTGATGTATGGTATGCATCAGTGTTGTGTGGAAAGGTGTAAGTCCTCTCCATTCACAACTTTCTAGCAGACACATGATGATTTTGTGCCAAAAGGGACTGGTATTTTGAGCTGTTCATAATCCCCTCCACCTTGTCTACAGGCCCACTTCCAGCTTATGAACAGCAGCCTCAAAGCAGGACACTGCCATCACCATGCTTCACCATGGGGATGGTGTTCTTTTGGTGATGCACAGTGTTGTTCTTGTGCCAAACAAACCCTTTTGGTATTGTGGCCAAAAAGTGCAACCTTGGTCTCATTACACCATAACACATTTCCCCACATGCTATTGGGGGACCTAATGTATTTTTCTTTAGAAATTCACCAGACCTGCATGTTGTTCTGTGTGAGAAGGCTTCCATCTTCCAAACCTCCCCCATAGGCCAGACATGTGGAGAATATGGGAGATTATTGTCACATGTAGTACATAACTGGTACTTGTCAGTGATTCCTGAAACTCCTGTAGTGTTGCTGTACGTCTCCTGGAAGCCTCCCTAACCAGTTTGGGTCTTGTCTTTTCCACACATTTGGAGAGATATCCAGTTCTTTGCAATGTCACTGTTGCCCCATATTTTTACCACCATCTGATAACTGTCTTCACTGTGTTCCATGGTATATGCAATGCTGTGGAAATGTGTGTGTACCCTTCTCTGAGCTGATACTTTTCACAAATGAGATCCCTTTGCTGCTTTGTCAGCTGTATGCAAACTATGACTGTTGCTGTAGCAGGCAACTGAGTAAATTTAGGATAATCCTGATAGGACAGCTGACCATTATTTGCTGTTAATCAAAGAGTGCCTGTAATTGATGGCATGTGTGTACCCAAGAAGATGTAATGCTGTAATAATATCAAAAGCAGCTTCAACACAGTATTGGCTTCAGCCTGTGCACACGTATGTCTCTAGCTTCTTGCAAGTTTTTTATGTGTCATAATTGTTCCCCTAACAGATTTATTTGTTTTACAATTGAATTGTACAGGTTATGGGTCACATGAAAAGTTGGAAGGGTTTGAAAATGTGTTATTGTTCTCTCATTTTTGTATTTCACAAATATTTGGCATTCTAACAGGTATGTGTACACCATGTATATGCAATGTATAACACTAATTTATAAAATATATCCCTAGTTTTGGGCCTTTGTCCCCCCATTTTGTCAGTCTTTGTCCAGCTTTCTTGCAATGACAGGTTGTGAGGTATGCTACAGATATGCGACATCTCCTGCAAATAGATCCTTGTGATGACCACTGTGATGCAATGCAATTAACCCCACCATAACTGAACATGCAGATATTGCAAAACAGCTAAGAGTAACAGTTGTATGCATGGTCACATGCATGACCTTAACATGCCTGGGGTACTGGTGAGTCACAACAGGAAAATCCCATACTGAGCATCTTCAGGCTGCTGTCCCACATGCAGACCAATAGTTGTGGGGGAGAGGTATTATCAGCAAAGTCACATTTGGTATTGATACAAGATGAATGTTATGTGCCTGCACAGGAACAGTACAAGCTATGATAGTACACAATTTGCTGTGCCTCACCATAGATGTGCACTTGTGTGCATTACTAAACTCCACCCACAAATGCAGTTTGAACTGACATATGCATATAGATACTCAGTTGAAGACAGTATGACTGCTACATGAATACATTGATGTGCACTGTGACCTTACCTGAATGCTCCTCACCTGTTGCCTGGGTGCCACCCACCTGCACGACTGGTGTTTCACGTGTTGGGTGTTGTGTGTGGGCTGCCCAAGGCTGACAAGGAGCTCCTCTGTTACCATAAGTGGGGCCTGTGTGGCTGGACCCCCACCCTTAGCAGTAAGGTCCCTGGCCAGATGACGTACCTGTGGAAGCATGGAGGTGTTTAGGAGAAATGGCAGTGGTCTTTTTAACCAGATTGTTTAATGTAATCTTGGAAAGTGAGAGATGTGTGAGGTGTGGAGAAAAAGTATTTGGGTATCTATTATAAGAATAAGGGTGATATGCAGAGCTGTCGTAACTACAGAGGGATAACATTGATCAGTCACAGCATGAAGTTATGGTAAAGAGTTGTGAAAGCTAGGTTAAGAAGGGAGGAGAGGATTAGTGATTATCAGTATGGTTTCATGCCAAGAAAGAGCAGTACAGATGCAATGTTTGCTCTGAGAGTGTTGATGGAGAAGTACGGAGAAGGTTGGAAAGAGTTGCATTGTGTCTTTGTGGATTTAGAGAAGCATATGACAGGGTGCCTAGAGAGGAGTTGTGGTATTGTATGAGGAAGTCAGGACTGGTGGAGGAATCTGTAAGAGTGCTACAGGATATGTACAAGGGTAGTATGACACAGGTGACTTCTGCAGTGGGAGTGATAGGTGCATTTATGGTGGAGGTGGGATTACATCAGGGTTCAGCTCTGAGCCCTTTCTTATTTGCAGTGGTGATGGACAGGTTGACAGACAAGATTAGACAGGAGTCCGTGTTGACTGTGATGTTTGCTGATGACATCGTAATTTGTAATGAGAGTAGGAAACAGGTTGATGAGACCCTGGAGAGTTGGAGATATGCACTAGAGAGGGGAGGAATGATGATCAGCAGGACTAAGACAGAATATATGTGTGAATAGGAGGGATGATAGAGGAATAGTGAGGTTTTAGGGAGTAGAGTTTGCAAAGGTGGATGAGTTTAAATGCTTGGGATCAACAGTTCAGAGTAATGATGAGTGTGGGGAGAGGTGAAGAAGAGAGTACAGGCAGGATGGGGAGTGTGGAGAAGAGTGTCAGGAGTGATTTGTGACAGAGTACCATTAAGAGTGAGATGGAAGGTCTACAAGATGGTAGTGAGACCAGCTATGTTATATAGGTTGGAGAAAGTGGTATTGACAAAAAGGCAGGAGTCAGATCTGGACATGGCAGAGTTAATGATGGTAATATTTGCACTGGGTGTGATGAGGGTGGACAAGATTAGGGATATGTATGTTAGAGGGTCTGCCCAGGTTGGACAGTTTGGAGACAAAGCCAGAGAGTTGTAGGATTATGTTGGTTTGGACATGTACTGAGGATGGATGCTGAGTATATTGGGAAACGTATGGTAAGGATGAAGCTGCCAGGTAAGAGGAAAAGAGGAAGGCCTAAGATAAGGTGTATGGATGTGGTGATAGAGGACATGCAGGTGGTTGGTGTGACAGAGCAAGATGCAGAAGACAGGAGGAAATGGAGACAGATGATCCACTGTGGCGACCCCTAACAGTAACAGGCAAAAGAAAGAGAAGAAGATGTTATAATGTCAGTTTTCACAGGTTGTCAAAGATTTGTCAGACATAACACAACTCTATGAGTAAATGACTACAAATATAAGGCACACATATGGTCAGTGTGCATAACACTGGACAGTTGAATGGTATGAGCTCTGTATATCGCATGCAGTTCAACACACACATCTGCAACAGTATTTTACTTTGCAAATACCCTGTATAGGTCTCTCACATTTCTGAGACAAACATGTATATCATAGTTGTGTTCACAATTAAAATATGAATATCTATGATGTCCCAGTAGCTGGCCTAACAGTGTCACAGCCGGTATTGTTCAACACACATGTCAGAAGTAGTCATATGTGAGCCATCCTTTCCTGGAGTGACTCAGGGGCCTGAGCTGTGATCTATGTCACTGCAAACAGACCCAGTTGCTATGGCCATAGGTTCCAATCAGCAATATATAAGTACAGCAAGTCTTGTTGAGATATATTTGTTGAACTTCCTATTTCCCATTATTACATACCCCTACTGCATTCCATTACATGCTTACTTGTTTGACATACCTATTTTTCCAAGTATGGTTGTTTTTTTTCCCCAATATGTGTTGCTTGGTTTCTTTGTCTGTCTGTCTCTCTCTCTCCCAGATGTAGGATATACATCTGTTTTGCATAGGCAGCAGCTTGCCTTTTGAAGGTAATGTTCATGAGCAGCTGGTGGCCTGTGCACCAATTGGTGTCCCCCACTTTCTAATTCCATGCAGAACAGCTGTGGTGTTATTCCTATAACCAATGGCATGGCAACACACTCCTATAATTGAGTACTTCATGTGGGCATTATCCCTTTTACTTGCCTGTGAGAAGGACTTCTTTGAGGTGTGTGAATGGCAGCATTACAGAAGATAGTTGGAAATACCTCTTACAGCGAAAACTGTGGCAACAGCCCAACAAACTCGAGGAGAATGTTCCAGACATAGGGACAGAATGTAAGTATTGCTGTTATACAGTTAAATTAATGCTAGTTTAACAGGGTTTGTGTAGACATGGCTTTTCTGTGAGATTTTAAGTCTGACATTGTTATGTGGTTGACATAACTCTCAACTGTAGGGCTATCCACAGAATGGCCAGATTTTGGACTCTCATGTTAGATGTGTTCCTCAGAAAGTTTTTGTCTTTGTAAAATCAGTAGCAGTTACAACAACAAACCCTGGTACAGCAGCAATTGTCTCCATTTATAACTGCAATATTTCACATATGTCCCTGTTTTTGGGCCTCTGTCCCCCAAGTATGTCAGGCTTTGTCCAGATGTCATGCAGTGAGAGGGTGATAGGTAGGGTATATCATTATTTAGTGGCTTAATTCCTGATACCATTGCAGTGATGTATCAGACTGCCAGACACGTTATGTGTAATAGGCCTTATATATGAGGACAAAGCCTGTACATTCTGTGGGACTCTGAACAGTTGAGAGGTCTATCTGGCAATTGTTGACAGACTGTCAGGATTGTGTAGCAGTGTAGTGTGTCAATGTTATTTGGCCTGTGTAGGGAGGGGGCTAGATGTATGTGTTTTGGCTCCTTTTCTATCTGCTTGTGCATGCTGCTCCAGTTTCTGGTGGTCTGTCGGCTGTATATGTTTGTAGGGGCAGACTGAGACATGTCCCATACCACAGTCAGGCATCATACTACACTGTGAATTGGGCCTGTATATGTAGGGGTAGTGTGTGAGTGGCAAACATGTTGAGATGTTTTTGTTCACACAGTCCTTATACTGTACTGTTCATTTGGCTTACTGGTGTGTCACTGTGACTGTGGTGGAATTGGTTGTGGGTATACACTTTCACACGGGTGTCTGTTTTTCAGTGCTGTTACATCCCTGTAGTGCCTGATATATTTGCAAATACATGTGTAATTCCCCGTAGCGGATTTGGGTTAGTGTTGTATCAGTCTGACTATAGTTCAGGGGTGGGAAAACTTTTTGATTCGTGGGCCACATTGAGTTCTAACATTTGACAAAGGGGCCGGAACAGGAGCAGATAGATGGCATGCTTTGAAAACATCACCTCATTGGGGGAAAAATACACATCTTGGGATATGGAGAAAACATGTGCTTTAATTTCCAATGAAAATGAAGAAAAGCATTACAATAAAATCTCTGACTTCGAAATGAGTCTTTAAACACTGAAAATCAAATAAATGACCATTTTATTTTAAAGCACTGAAAGTTCTGTTATCCTTCAGGATATCACCATCACTCTCCTCCTGACTGTCTTTTTTTTCAAAAACGGTAGGAGATGCAGATGTACTTGTCCTGTTCCTTTTATTCAATTTGTTTCCCCGGTGCCAAAAGTCAACAACAACCAGTGCAAGGACGAAACAGTTGCAGCAAGTCAGTCTGTGAAGCGTTATATTTGAAATAGCATTGAAATCTACACCACATCCAAAGAAAATGCATCTGACCAATGGTCGATAAATATTACCTTTGTGCTGTTTTCAAATCATTATCCCCTTGCACACAACAAGAAAGATATATGTGTTCTTTGTTACACCTTCCTGACTTTAGTAAATTATATTCCTTGTATAATACATAATAAATAATAAATTAAATAAGCAGGGAAGCTAATACTGCAAATAAATATCATTAATATAAAAATATATAGTATATTAGTATATAATGCCTTTCAAGATTCTGAAATAAACTTCCTCTTTACTATACGACAAACTTAATAATTAACTTACTTCAAAAAATAACCTTGATGCATTTGTTTGGGAAGTAGAAAATACTAACGTAAGATTATGGCAATCCTGCTTCTTGAAGACCAGTAGATCATAAGCTTGTCAGAGTAACCTTCTGATTGTAAATCTATAAAAAAGTAGTAAGAATATTTCCAATGCTAATTAATGGCTGTAGGCAACAATGAGTGCAACATGGACATTACAAGAGGCAGAAGAAAGGATTTCAGAACAAAACATGAATATCTACAAAATGATCAGCTTGAGTTGCAATAGATAAAGCAGTCAACTTGCTATCCATAGCAAGATCACAGCTCTTATTGAGTTAAACAAGCACAAGTCCAGCAAGAAGTAAATCAGTCATCCCAGCCTAAGGCAGACCCTGATAACATTTTACAAGAGTGTGCCGATTCAGGGATGGATTGGGTTATTTATCGTGTGAAATCATATCCAGGTTTCCCCAGAAGTGATTAATGTGACACAGGGCAGAGTGCTACAGTGCTTAGTAGAATAAAAGAATGAACTGGAACTGAAAAGATGGTGTCTCTTGTTGTATTGTTAAGTAAGCTGAACCAATAGTGTGGCAAGAATAATA
>NC_056732.1:394038274-394055774 GCF_019279795.1 Protopterus annectens | reverse complement strand
ATTATTTAGACATCACCATAAGTAAAAATAGAATGGAAAGTTGTTTTGAAACGACAATTTTTAGGAAACCCACTTATTCCAATACACTTTTACATTTTTCCAGTTTTCACCTTATCTGTCAGAAGAAGTCACTAATAAAAGGTCAAGGGGTCAGACTAGCAAGAATGGTTTCAGACTTCTATGAGTTTTTAGGTCAAATAGAAATTCTTAAAGGTATGTTGGTTAGTAGAGGTTATCCCTTAGAATTTGTGGAAAATATATTAAAGGAGGTGGTATCTAAAAGGGAACAAGGTATATTTTTTCCATTATTAGGTAAGGGTCCTAATATTTTAGTTGGAGGTATGAAAAGTTATTATAGCCAGAACAATAAGTCTTTTCATAGTGTTGGTATTTTTAGATATAACCAGCAGTTTAAAAGTATAAGCAACATTGTTCAACGTAACTGGAATGTATTCAATATTAATAAAGAATTTTTGGATATTGTGGGAATAAAACCTAATATTGTTTACAAGAAGGACATTACTATAAAAAACATGGTAGAGAGGGTACAAGAGATTCACTCTGGGCCCAAGGGAATGTTTAAATGTGGTTTTTGTCTGCAGTGTAAACATATTCTAGAAGGCACAGAGTTGTTTATCCCAAATTATGGCAAATATATATACAAGAAAATTTACCTGTAACAGCAAGGCTGTTGTTTATATAGGGACATGCACTAATGTCCTTGTTTTTATATCGAAGACTATTAATGCTCTTAGGAGCAGAATGTATCAACATTCCTATGATATTAAAAAACAAGATTTAAAAAATATTCTGGCAGTGCATATTATTAATAATGAGGGACATGATTTTAGATTTTCAGTATTAGAACAAGTTACAGTTGGAGATAGAGGTGGTCCCCTTAATGATTTTTGGAAAATAGGGAACTAAGATGGCAGTTAAAACTAATGCAACATCATTTCCAGGTTTAAACACGAATACATCTATCAGTTCCACTCTCAGATTAAAATCTGAAGGTTATTTTTGAATAAAAGTATAATAAATTAAGGATTTTTATGGTTTGAACAAAATACAGTGTATTTTCTATATTTTTTATTGTAATATGGTTTAAAACAATGTATTTAATGTTTTAGATATCTTAATGGGGCTGTAGTAATTGAATTCAATTTAAGTAATTTCATTATGATGTTACTAACTATGAAGGCGTGTATTTGTATAAAAAGGGTTTAGTTCACTATGTATGTGTATTCTGAAGAAGTTTTTATTAAAAACTAAAGCTAAATAACAGGATTTCGTGGATCTCGCCTTTCTTTCCTGGCTGTTTTAGTTTATTTGTGGCTTTGATTTTTATATACATATATATATATATATATATATATATATATATATATATATATATATATATTGTTGTGTCTTTCGGCTTTTCCCGGTTAGGGGTCGCCACAGGGGAACTCCGGTCCGTTAATGATTGGCAGTATATTTTTACGTGCTGAGTTGCCAGCCCTGACGGACAACCTTCAACGAAGGTACGCCCATTCATGCATGTCTCTACACAGAAGACGCTGTAGCTGAGAATTTAACAGGACAATGTCTTTCTGTGAGGTGACAACGCTACCGCAGCACCACCACTGCAGTTTTATATATATATATATATATATATATATATATATATATATATATATGTATATATGCATCTCCATACATATATACATGTGTATATATACAAAACCTGACTGATTCTACAAAGATTCTTTTCACTACTGTTGAATGACTCTTCTGCATGATATGTTTGAAAAAGCATCAGCACTCCATACAGCTCAAATGGTGTAGTGGTACATTGTTCTGCTGATAGTGTACAGTACCCTGGGCTAGAGACTTGTCAGGGCTGATAATTTTTTGCTAGGCAGAACAGTGGCTGATGGAAACAGAGTGATTAAAGCAGTTTCAACCAGTTGTAAGTGGGTTTGTATGATGCTAAGTGATGCCAAAACATGGTTAAATGTACAGATGCTTAATCTGTGTTGGCTTCACTTAGCATTTTGCAAACTAGTTTACGCCCACTTACTCACGCTTACACCTGCACTAATTTCTTTAAAAGAAAATAAAAAGGGGTGATAGGAAAGTGGTGAAAAAGGGGCATACAGAGGGAAAAACAATATGAAAGATAGCTAGGGATATACAGGATGGGTGTAGGGAAGGTCCATAGCTGTCCACTTCTTGTACAGCAACAGCTGTGCATTTGTACAGAATTTGGAGGTGAAGTTGGACACTCAAACCACAGAAAAAGGGGTGAGGACAACAGAAATGTGTTGTCAAGCCAATTGGCCAGATTACGTGTCCAGTGGACATGAGTGCAAAATGGGCAGCTATGTATGGGGCAATATTTTTTGGGGGGACAGATGCCCTTTTTTTTTTTTAAGGTGAGAGTGGGATGTTGGTGAAAGATTGTAGGGATGTCTGGAGAGGTAGGTTGAGTAGGGAAACAGACAAGACAGCAGACAGGAGCAGTATATGACACATGAGGGGGGGTAAACACATTTGATGGGTAGGGTGGTTGGAAATCTGAAGCCCATGGGCCCCCATATGGTGACAGTGGGACTGAGATCCCCACCCATGGGCATTCACCACTGCGGCTTCACGGCCCCAAAGGTGGCTGAGCTGGGGGCTGGACAGGAGGGATGGTCTGCTCCTCAAGGTGTGCCAGGTGGCCCTCAACCTGGTGCAGCTGCTCTCCAAACTCAGATTGAAGGGTGCTGTACACCAAACCTCAGACCTGACTGCAGGTGATGGCCTCCTGTCTGTGCCCACTCCCAGCGAGATGGGCCCCATCCCCTGTGGCGGTTCCATCCAAGGGTGGTGCAGGACCAGCAGATGAGGGAGATCCTGGTTGGGTCCCAGATGTGCTGGGGCCCGGTGCCATGGCCAGATGAGGATCTGCTGGGATATGCCTTCACAAACACACTATGGTGTTGAGGTTTTACAAAATATGTTGGTTGGTCATGAACAACACATTTCAGGATTAGTTATAACAGCATGCATGAGTGTTCCAATTAACCTCATAAAACAGATTTGAAACAGTAGCATAACAAACAGAACACATACATAAATGGAACTACATTATGCATCGTAACAGCATGCCAGTAAGACTGATGGTAACAGGCCACCAACAATGGTATTTGAACAAGATATGTTAACATGCAAGCAATAAAACATATTAACAATAATATAACACAAGTCCCAACAGTGGGTTGGAGCACAACATACCCGTAGTATATGAATGATAATTACTGATGCAGATGAGGGTTGGGATGAGACAGAAAATCCATTAACAACTGTTTATGCTTTTATTTTCCACAACAGTACTATGCAATGCTCTATGTGTCTGCCCTCACTTTACATCTATCTATGGCCACAGCTTCTGTAGTACAAACATACCTATTAAACTGTCAGCCTGGAATGGTATGAGGCAAACCGTGACAACTCTGGGTACATGACTAGAGGGGACTCATACATATCAGGGTTACATATCTGGCACAGGAGTGGTACCCTGAACTCCTGTTATGTGAGTGTGCTATGGGCATACATCAACTGGTTTCCTATCTGTGTTCAGGATTATTTGCAGCAGTGACCACTAGCCATGACAGCATGACAGTTGAGAGACATGTAATGGGAACATACCTCTCAACCTCTTAGAGGATGAGATATGTACAAAGCCATACATACGAGTGGGACAAAGGCCCATAAATATGGACAATTTTTAGATATTGCTCTTACAAACCTAGAAAGTTGATAACATTACAGGTATTGCATTTGCATGGCTTTTCTGATGGATATGACATCTGACACTTGTATATGTCTATCAGTATTTTCTAACTTCAGTGTTTAATGGTTTGCCACTGATTTGCCATTACACCACTACTTTATATAAAACAGACCACAAATCTGAGACAAATAGCTGGACAGTCAGTGAATATCTGTACAGTTGAGAGGTATGATTCAGGAAAAGTACATATTGCATGTACCTCCCCTGCTGTCATTTGCAGGCATGTGGTGGGACAATTGAACAGTTGTACACAGTTTATTAGTATACCCTTCATACAGCCAGTGGCAACATTTACTTACCTGTAAAACTTGTGGAGAAAATATATGTTAACACTACCTGACTTTTTTTACATTTATTCTTGATTCCTTGTGTGTACATATCCACACATCTTAGTACCACTCCCTGGATTTGAAGCGTGTCTGGGTGTGCAAAAGTAACAAATAAGTTATTTCTCATCACACTGAACTACTGGGGAACTGCTGTTTCTTGTTTCAGTGATTTCTGCCTAATAGTCTCTTGGTTAGACAGGTTAAACTTGTAATTCTGTGATGCATGCATGACAGATAGTTATTGTACTGTGCATTACTCATTTGGATTACTACAACCTGGAAAGCAAAGGTTAGCATAATGCAGTGCTGGATGGAACACACTTTGAAACTTGACATATTACTGTTCAGGGTTCAGAGCTTAGTGCAGTATATATTTCACATTTCATTTATATCTCATTTTACAGCTACACCATCTATTGTTTCTCCTAATAGCTTGCTCACACATGCACCCTAGTTAATGTATGCTATCACAGCCATATTTACTGTGAAGAATCTGTATACATTCTATATATGTCTACAACAACATACCAGAATAAACACAACAGTTTTTAAAGGTCTTTATTGGACTTCAATATTCATCAGTCATACATGTTTATTTATTCAGTTCACACAGTAACAGTATACCTACTAGCAGTCAGCAATGTACTCCTTCTTAGCTATTTTAACAAACTACTGCAAAATAGATTTGTACTCACCAGCCTGTTGGTGCAGCCTCAGCAGTCTGTCACCAAGGGTTTCCATGTTACTAGCCCTCTCTGCTGCAGCTGTAGGGGAGAAAAACACACATTATGCATATATATCACATTCTCATGCTAGTATTTGTACAAACTACTTGATAGTGAAACATGCACACTACTGGAGCATTCTGGGCTCATCCATCTTGGATCCACTGGTCCAAGAGTACCCCCTTCCTATGCTTTAGGTCAGCATAGTGGTGCTGTACCTGCTCACCAGTCCAGGGGATGCCAGTAGCACTGGTGAGGTCATGCACAAGAAGGTCCCAGGCCTCTGCTTTGTATTGGGAGCCCTGGTATTGGCCCCGCAGCAGTCTCTCCTCATAGTTTTTAACAAGGAGTCCAGCCATGACCCTGGACTCCTGAGTGCTCCAGCATTGCACCCAAAAGTGCACTCCCTCTCCAATGCCAGCCATTGTATCTGCACAGATGGACTGTAAAAGATTATGGCTGTATTCCCACCTGTGCCATTTAAATAGTGCCATATTCCTGCCCTTGCTGTCATTGGACCATTTTGAAAAGGTTAAGCTCTGCTAAGCAGTGCACAGACCCACTGAGCCGGTTTTAACACTGCTTAAAGGAGAAGTTGTTGAGCAGTGCTTAACTGTGTGCAAATCCACTTAGCTGAGCTACCTGCTGCTTTGCAATCATGTCTTAGCAATGGTTACACTTGCTAAGCATAGCTGAGCAATGCTAACCATTACTCACTTTTAATTTTTTAAATATATCAGAGGAATGATTTAATTTATCAAGTGTATATCATATACTTTAACTGACACCCTCTATGTGCTTTCCTTACATTGGCAAGGAGTGTGACTATATGGAACACTTGTGTGTACATGGGTGGTTTCACGTGTTATATGCACTCACACATACATTGTACACCAGCTACACTACCCTGGTTGACAAAAAACAGTTGCTACATAATTTAAGTTTACAAAAATAATTTTAACACTACTTTTCCATAGAAAGATAAGTTGCCTGTCTTGGCACTTGAACCGTGAACACCTGCATATAAAGCCAGGACTCTTTCCACTATACTATCTGAGCATGCAACTTTCAACTGTATATTTGTATTTATCTCCTATGGGATGTTTAAGCTATGGTAAGCGGTGGGCCATAATGCGCACACCTACTTAGCTAAGCTTAAACATTCCTTAGCCTAGAAAAATATATATATTATTATTATATTATTATGTTATATAAGTGAGTATAGTGGTGTTCTAACAAGTCATTGTGGGCTGCAATTGGGAAACAATGGCATTAATTTGGCTTTCAGGCTTCTAACCTTCAGAGACCCCTGCTAATACATATCCTGTTTTCTATCAACTTGCTAAGTGTGTGAGGGCGATTTTTCAGGAGTGTCCCTATTTTCTTGTTTTTCCCCCCATTATTTGTGCCTTTGTCCAAATGGACTGCTGTCAGGGAATATTGGCATACATTTGCTTTCAGACTTCTATCCTTCAGAAATTCATGCTAATGCAGGACCTGTTTTCTATCAACTTTCTAAGTTTGTGAGGGCAATATGTATGTTGTGTCCCTTTTCAGGGATTTGGCATTTGCGCACATTTCCTACTTTAGCAGGTTGCAGAGGTGTCATACAGCACTTTTACAATGCAGGGGTGTGTCACAGAGCCTGTCACACCCCCCCTGCATTGCTGTGTGTATTTCAGTGTCCGTGGACACTGAAATGATCATTTATTTAATTTCAGTGTCCACAGACACTGAAATACTAGCATTATATTAGAGTAACACACCCCTTGCACTCGTTCATGGTTCGTGTCTGTATAGGTTGAGCAGTAGTGAGCCTTGTCCGTATAGGTTGAACAGTAGTGAGCCTTCATGAATATGCAAGGTGTGCTGCTGTGCTATATGGACATGAACCACTCCATGCAAAAATAGTGCTATTCTTGCACAGAGTTTATTAAATCCCAGGGAATATCAATGTTGTAGGAGTATAGCAAAGTTTCTAATAAAAAATGTATTATTAATGCTCCTAACATTAACAACCATCAGAGATGCATCATATGTTGCTATCTGTGAACTGCTAAATTTTCGACCTGGCAAAGGTCCTGCGTAGTGTTTGTCAAATATTGCAAAATATCTTCTGCAAAAATTCTCTTTCCTGATCTTGACAAATGCATGCCATCCTATCTGAACACGTGTGCTCAAAACTAGGCTTGGATGCTCTACACATTTCCATTTTTTTTTAAAAAGGACATTTTTTCCATGTAGGTATTTACCCAAAAATCTTTTCATTCGCAGTGACCTGGCTATCCCTTCTATATAGCTTTTGTGAAAAATATGTCTTAACACTATACTATCTATTTATGAAAAACAGGCCAAAAATATGAGGCAAAAATCTGGACATTCTGTGAAAATCTGTACAGTTGAGAGGTATGGAATACCTATCAACAACAACGTTATACCCTTTAGTTGTTTTGTATGTCTCACAACTATTTTGCTTGCTATGAAATTTCTTAAAATTCTTAGAATTTGGCTTAGATTTTTGCAAATCAACAACCCTAGTTTCTTTTTGTTTTGGTACTTCCACATTCTGTACCTCTCCATCAGAACCCAAACCATCATATATTCTGGGGGATACATTTGATCCTTTCTAATGTCACAAGGCCTTCCAATATGCTTTTTCCCTCTACATGTCATTCTTCTTCTTTTGGCTTTTCCCAGTTAGGGGTCACCACAGCAGATCACCTTGTCCGCTCATGATTGGCAGTGGAGTTTTATGGTGTCGAGTTGCCAGCCCGACACCCAACCTTCCACAGAAGGCGCACACATGCACACTCACACCTAGGGCCAATTTAGAGTGTCCAATCCACCTGCAGCATGTCTTTGGGATGTGGGAGGAAACCGGAGCACCCAGAGGAAACTCACGCGACCACAGGGAGGACATGCAGACTCTGCACAGAAGGCACCCTAGCCGAGGATCGAACCGGAGGACCTCTTGTTGTGAGGCGGCAAAGCTAACCACTGCACCACCGTGGCCACCCTTCTCTCTACATGTCATTGTTTCTATGATTTTCTTCATGAGTTCACATGTTTAAATGACAAATTTTCAGCTTGCTAGCTTTCAGAAAGCTTGATTGTTATAGTGCTGTAACTGTATGTTGATATCCCCCCCCCTCCATATATCTATCTGTGTATATATTCATAGCAGCTGACTTATAATTGTCAGGAAAAGCTTGTTCCATAAACTTGGAAGTTGTACAATGCAAGTGTCATGATTTTTTTTCAGTTGTTGATATTTATTTTTAGTATTAGGCGCCACGGTCTGATATTAGTTCCTGAGTTCTCAGAGTGGTGAGTTCCAGTCACAAAACATCAAACAGAGCATGATAACTTGTTTTACAGTTCATATACAGTTCATCTCTAAGCAAACAAGAAGAAACAGGATATCATGGCAATTTCTGAAGCCTTTCCAAATAATTCATCGTTCCACTTCTGTGATTTTCTACTGGTAAATCACTACATTTTTATATACAGTTTCAGGTGGTTTGTTCAATATCTTATGTTATTGTCCGTGTCTTTGAAGAAATTATGGGTGAAGAAAGAGACATATCCCAGGATTCAATATAGCTTTTTTCCATTCAGGAATAGTGTAGCCGCTCCTGCACGGAATATGGCTGCCTAGTGATCCAGTAAACAAGCCTGTTGATGTGCATGAGCCTGCTAACACTATTCTGCCACGGACACGACTGGATTATGCTAATGACCTCATTTTCTGGTGAAAACCATGCAAATAAGGTCAATTATCAATCCAGTAAGCAGGCAGGCATCCGTGGCAGAATAGTGTAGCTTACAGAAATGTATTCGGCTACTAGCCGAATACATTTCTGCAAAAATCAAAATGGAGGCATGACAGCTCCTATTCTAATCCTTAGGCATGCCAATGGCCAAATATATGGCCATTGGCATGGAAAAGTGTTGCAAAATTATAAAAATAAAAGTTTCTTTTTTGGGCTGATCTCGGCTGTTTAAGCATAGAGCAGCAACGCGCAAACAGGATTGTGCCTAAAATTTAAAAAAAAATGTGAAAAGGCAATTTTAAGTGAAGAGTGCATTTTGCCATTATAGTCTATGGTATGCAGAATCAAAAACAATAGCAGGGGACAGTGGTTGCTAAGGGGAAAGGCTCTGGTGTAGTGTTGTAACTAAGGACTAAGGTAGTGGGGTATCCTAATGAGAGAAATTTACTGAATTACAAAAAGGAGACAAATGTCAAACTGCACCTAACCATGTAGGAGCTATAAGACAGTGGTGTCAGCAGGAGAAGCAGCTGACATGAAAAGGGTGTGTGTCATGCTTGGTGTAAGCACACTGGAGCTTCATGGCTCCCAGCTGAGCTTAGCTAAGCACAGCTAAGCACGGGGGTGTTTCTCAGGCTGTATTGACTTATTCCATGAAATGTAGTGCATGTCCGTGTCCAGGGGAGGGCCATTTCTGCTTCAAAGTGTTTACTTTAGCTAAACAGGTTTGCTTGGCATGCACTGGGTCAACAAAAAAACCTGGAAATAGCAGGACTGTTTACATTTGGGAACCGGGTTTGCACAGCATGCCTTGAGGTTTAAAAAGGGTGGAAATGGGAAGGGAAAAAAGAAAAAAGGCAAATAGAATAAAAGCAATCAAGTACTAATAAAATAGCAAGCAGGTGGAATGTATCATAGCCAGCCAATCATACAGGCAGCATCTGAAGCACAACAGTATAAACTGTGCAGTCTGCTTTTCCCACAAACCTTGCACCATTGGTGTACACATGCAGGAGAATTTTAACCAAAAAAGAGTTACGGGCTACTGTTGCTTTGATCTATCAGTATGTGGTAGACGCTGAGGGCAGTGAGGAGGATAATGCTGACAACTGCCCCAGACTGAGGAGGAGGTGAAGAGTGTTTAGACCCAGGGTAACCTACCAGGAGCTACATGATCTGGAGATAGTATAGAGCTACAGGGTGGACAGAAACATACTTCAACAAATCATCGAGCTATGCCAGCCTCAACTCAGACCCAAAGCCAACAGAGGGGAACACATCCTAGTGGATACCAAGGTATATGTAGCCTTAAGGATACTAGCTACAGGTACTTTCCAAAGACCTACTGGGGACATTATGGGTGTCTCACAGGCATCTGCATCCACAGTACTCCACCAGTTCCTGGATGCCATCCTACCACATGCTGGTGAGCACATTTACTTCCCCAACACCCGTGAGGAGAGGACCAGCAATATGCGTCTCTTCCACCATGTAGCAGAATACCTGGAGGTACTGGGTGCAATAGACTGCATGCACATCCACATCAAAGCACCACCTGATGAACAGGGTAGGGTCTACATAAACTGTAAAGGATTCCTCTCTATCAACTTCCAGGCCATGTGCAATGCCCACGGCAGTATCATGAATGTGTGTGCTGGCAGCCCTGGAAGCTATCATGACTCCCACCCATCTGGTGGGGGATGCTGGCAATGCAATAGAGCCGTGGATGATGACACCCATCAAAAATGTACACACACCCACTCAAGAACGCCATAATGAGGCACATGCACAAACCAGGATCATTATAGAGCATGTGTTTGGGATGCTCAAGTCACGGTTCCACTGCCTTGACTTATCTGGTGGAGCCTTGCAGTACTCTCCAGCCACATGTGCACATATGTTCATAGTATGTGCCATGCTACACAATATGATTCTGTGGAAACAGCTGCACTACTATTGCCAAGATCACCACAGGCACAGGGGGACTTGGAGGAGGAAGCCTCTGAGCCTGCTCCTGTTGACAGATGTAGGCATGCCCAGTATGCCCAGGCCTTGGCAAAGAGGCAACGCATAGCACACACTGACACTGTAGGGACTCAGGGACTGACACCTCTCTCTGACTTGCACACACAGTAAAATGGATGCCACACACATCACACTACCTGTAGCTTACCCTGTATAGGCAGTGTACTGCGTGCATCTGACAGAGTCAGCCCTCATCCACCATCCCCACAACTGCCACAGGCACAAAGTAAGTCAGTCTTCCAAACAATAAATCAATGGAGTAATAAGTTCCGGTAGCATATCTATGGTATTGCTGCATGCACGCAAGTGTGTGGTGTGGCCTACTGGGGTAGCAGCAGACAACTAACAGCTATGTGAGACACCAGGAAATGTCTGACCAATACTGGATTCCCCACACTATGCAGTATTTCCCAAGGTGACAAATCCCATTGCAGTATATGCAGGGGCCAACTAAGGGGAGGGTCATAGGTCACATGCATGGATATCAATGTGGGGATCCCATACTCACCCCTCAAACTTACCAAGCAAGTCAGCTGTAGAAAACCATAAAGGAATGTCTGGCAGAGGCACATAAATGGTGACAGTGATGGAGTACCCCCCTACAGACTTATACAGTGATATCACAGCAGGCCTTCCCATTTGAGTAAGGCTCTGAATGGCAAGAAGTCTGAAACTCAATTGTATGCCATTACAATCTAACCTGTAGCCTTTAGTGATATGCCTTTATTCTCCAAGACAGGGCACAATACTATGCTAACTGGAACCAAAATGTAAAGTCAATATCAGCACAGTATATGCAAATGTGTACTGTTGACAGGTGTGCCTCCCCCACACTCATATTCCCATAGAAATGAAGTAACATTTAGGTCTGTCTGTAGGGTAATAGCAGCCGAGCACACATTGCCAGGGCTGTCCCAATCAACATGATAACTTGTTGCATGTCCACAATATGCAGGGGTCAATGATCTATGTAAATGCATGGGAAATTCTATCAGGATGTGGTCAGCACTTACTCCCAGCTGTTGTGTCTTAGTGGCCTAGGTACAGTACTGTGGCACACAGGGCCATGTTCCAAGAATCACAGTGCCAACTATTTTGCATGTCAGCCACACCTACGGTGGGAGATGTACAAACTGTCCAGATGTCAATATCCATTACTGCTGGTAAGCTGGACAGGTCATGGACAGGGGGCCGCACATATGAACAGTACACAGGTCGGAGTAAACTACACAGTGCCTACCATACCTCCCAACTGTACAGACCTTTTGCAGAATGTACAGAGGTTCGCATCATATTTGTGGTGTCTCTGTCATGAAATAGTGGTTGTGTGGCAAATTACTGGCAAACCATGAAAGTCCAAACTCAGAAAATAATTACAGATTTTAGTGTCTCAGACCTCACACCCTATAGAAAATGCATGATAATGCAAAATCTGTGATTGTAACACCCTTCTAGGTTTGTAAGGCCAGTAGTTAAAATAGCTCCTATATTTAGGCATTTGCCACCCAATCACTTATGCCTTGTCCAGATGTCTGTCTCACATACGTAGAGAGGTATAATGCCTAATAGCACAGCAGGTACCTGAAGGTCAGTGTACTGGCAGGTCATAAAAGGCTGCCACCTCACTGTGTCAGCACTGACAACATGCCACTGGCCAACAGCTATACCCCTGGAATGGCAGGTTGTCACAGAAGGAGCACAAGTATACCTTGTATATCTGTTCTGCTTGCCCTAACATTGCATTTGCCTGCAAAGTGTTGGCAAAACAAGGAAAGGTCATGTCAAAACCTCAATGGCAAACAGTGGAGAAGCAAATGTCACACCCATAACAGAAAGCAAGCAAGTAACAAACTGGTCCCCCAACTGTCTATGTATGGCAGAACAGTATCAACCCTCTGTCCTCATGTGTGGGCTTTCATCTGACTGTCATATGTGGTCCTGTCCAGATGTCAGACTCAGTGACATTTTGACAGCTAGGCCAACATGTAGCCCCATAATAACATAGTAACACAAACTGTCTGAGGACCCCAGCAGATGTAGTGGTACAATGATGGACAACCTGCCAAATAGGTATGCTCAGAGGTGTGTAGTCCATAACCTTGTGTGTGATGTCATGGCATTTACCATGCTCACAGCAGAATTACAAATACATAACAGCAGCCACTGTGAGGAAAGCCTGTGACTATACTAGAGAAGGATAAACAGACACACAGAAAGTGGAGGGGAAGAGGGGAAACACTGGCCAAACAAATGGAGAATGTGCACACCAAAGCACATTTTGCAGTAACATAGGTGTCCTGCAGTGTATGGAGTCAGTAAGCATCACCTGCAAATACACAACACACACCCACAAAAGTGGAGGTCCACAGCAAATCAAACCCCAAGTAAAGGACACCTCAGAGGCAAAAACACATGAGAACTTCCCAAACCTACACACCACAGACCACTCATACACCACACACTAGGGTCCTGCAAACGCTAAGACTTTACCATACACACAACATAATACTCACAGAAGACTCCACTATGAGACACACAGATGTGCCACACATCAGGAAGGATAAGGAGAAAGTCATGACTACCTTTTTGGCAGGTGCCATAAACTGCCATATCACACATGCACTCAAGTCACCCCACAATAGGTACAGGTATCACACTAGCCTGGTCCATGATGGTGTGAATGATGTGAGAAGTACTTCTCTGCTTTCACTGGCTTGTGTGAGTAAGCACAAAATTATCATTTTGTGAAATCACTCCCCTTCAACTATTTAAATTTATTGGCCATTCTACTGTATTCCATAGTACCGGAATACAAAAGTGATCACCCCCTTTCAATCTATCTTGCTGTTTTAAAAATAGTGACTCTCCACTAAAACTTAACTTTTTAGACAGGTAAAACTTAAATTACCTACTTTCACATCAAACGTCTCTAGTGCACACTGCAGTGCTTAGGATAAACCATTTTTTCATCTTACCTTTAAGCATCCCTATGACTAGCACTTGCTCTAATACCTGCTGGAAAGCACTAGGAAGCCTTAAACTGATACAATCACTCAACTCTCCTTATTAATAAGGAGAAATTAATCATAGGCACTAAACAGCCTATAATTGCAAAAACAGCTCCTGTACTTAAAAAAAAAAAGCATCAAACCAGACATGTCCAAGGGTCAGCTTCCATTGATTTCTCCTGTACGCCTGCTAAATCTGGGCATACTGGGGCAATGCAGCAATTGCCTCATGTACACACACAACCCTCTCCTCCTACCACCCAACACTACAATCTGTGAGAGATGCACTTACATAGCCAAACTGGAAGCAAAGCTCTCTCCACCCAAGGTTGTGCTAGACAGTCAAGAGGAGAAGGTTAATACCCGCAATACACCTCAAGCAACACATAGCCCTTCTAAACTCACACCACCAACACCCACACATAGCAACACTAAATCCACATATGTGGAGGCCCTTAACTGTAACCTACCCAAGCAACAAGGACCTCCAAAGCTAAAACGCAAACAAACACCAATCACAACCAGTGTCACATAGCTCACAACACCAGTGTGACACCCAGCAATAGCCCCTAAGGCAAGACAACATACCTAACACTTTAGTCATAGGTGACTCTATAGAACGGCACACTGATGTCCCACTCACCAGGCTGAACAAGGAGAAAATTACAGTGAGCTGCATGTCGGGTGCCAGGATCCACCACAAAACTCATGCACTCAAGTCACTCCACAACAAGTACAAATATGACTCTGTCATTGTCCATGTTGGAGCGAATGACTTGAGACGTACCACCGTGGACTACATGAAAAGAGACATGGAAGAGCTCTCAGCTCATGTGGCCCAGGCAGGTATGACCCTAGCCCTGAGTAGCATCCTGCCTTCGCCCAGAATGATACCACAATATAAGGACAAAATTATTGACTTTAACAATTGGCTAAGCTTCTGGTGTCATTCAAAGAGGATCCAGTATCTTTCTGCCTGGGACGACATGATCGACAGACCACGATGCTTTGCCAGAGATGGTCTGCACCTGTCGCCCCTGGGATTCAGGTTACTGGCTAAGGCTCTTGCCACCCCTATAGTGCCTTTTTTATGCAAAGTTCAAAGGACAAAACCACCACCATAACAGGTACAAGCATGCAAAATCTGAAGGTAATGCTACTCAATGCTAGAAGTCTAAACCTCAAAATGCACTCTCTCGAGGCACTCCTAAAAATAGATGAACATCGATATCTGTGCAGTAACTGAGACCTGGTTCAAGGCTCGAGAGAGCACCCCGGCAATACCAGGCTACAACTCTTACCACACTTTTCGGCCACCAAACCAGGATCAAAACACTAAAGGTGGAGGAGTGTCCATATTCACCAAGAATATTCACACCACCAGGTTAGTTGCCCAACACAATGCATCTGAAATTCTCCAGGTGCAACTAACACTAGGTAAGACTGCAATCCAAACTGTAGCTTGCTACAAATCCACCACCATGCCCCAAGATTCTCACTACACCTTTCTAAACATACTGGAAAATATTAATATACAACCAAACACCCTAATACTGGGTGAATTCAACTACCCTGCCATTAACTGGGAAAACTACTCATGTACCAACACCTTTGCTCAACAGTTCTTGGAATTCATAAATTCCAATGCCCTGGATCAACTAATCAATAGTCCCATCAGAGGCTCAAATATCCTAGACCTGGTCATTACCACCATGGGAAATCGATGCTCCACACCTATGGTCATCCCCTCGTTGGTCAGGTCAGACCATAAGCTAATCACCCTTAACATCCACATCCCACCCCCACCCTACAGTAAGGAAACCTCCATAAAAAACTTCTCCAAAGCCAACTTCATGCTACTCAAGTCAGAAGTTACAAACTTCATGACATCCATACAGACAGGAACTGAAAGTTCAACTGCCGAGTCCTACACTAAGGCAATGTACAAGCACATCCACTCATGCATGAATCGTGCCATCCCAAATAGAACCAAGATGTTCTCCTCCATAAAAAGGAAGCCAATCTGGAGGTCCCCTGCCATAAACAAACTTTACAACAAAAGGAAGAAACTGTTGCAGAAAAGAGAAAAATCCCAGGATGCAAAAAACTCCCTTACCAACCTCAGTAAGAAGCTGAGATCCCTCATAAAATCCTCCAAAGCTAGTTACAAAAATAAAATTGCCAAAGATTCCAAAGACAACCACAAGGCATTCTATAACTATGTCAAGAATCTAAATCTGCTCTGAGCTACAACAGAATGGCATTAAAAACAAAAACGGAGACTCAACTGATATAAAACAGCAAAAAAATCAAAATATCAGTAAGGGAAGACCGCAACCACCAGTTTATTAACGTAAGCAAACTGCAATGAAACGTTTTCGTCAAACCAAATTTTGACTTCATCAGATACACATTAAAACCACAAGGTGTCATATATATATATATATATATATAAAACACAATTAATCATTCAATAATTAATTTAAATCTCTTAAAGAGACACTTATTTAAAACTGCATTAAATAACACTAAATATATCAAAATTTAATAATATTCACATTGCACAATTGAAAATATATAAAACATTAAAATACTAATATATTTAAAAATACACTAAAATACCAATGTAATTGTCTAATGAAAATTATTATAAAACAAAGAAGAAAAGATCAATTATACCCTGCCAGCTTTTAATTTAAGCAGAGGCATAATAGATATGGTATCATTCAGACCTGGAACCTTATTTGCTTCTAATAAAATCTGCCAGTATGTTTCCCTATATTCCAACTTCGCCTCCCAGGGACCACCACGATGGTCTCTAACCATTGTTTCTAGGACAAAGAATTCATATCTTGCCCTAGTGCAAACTGAAAGATGTCGATAGAGGGCATTGTTAGCATTTTCCTTCTGTATTTCATAAAAATGTTCATAAATTCTCCTCTTAAGAGATCTTTCAGTTTTGCCCACGTAGAATGCTTGACATTCTAGGCAAGTTACCAAGTATATATGAATGGCATTAAATATACTGATCCAAAGGATATTGCCAATATCCTGGCAGATCGATTCAGTGCCAACTTCACCCCCTTTCACCCCCTAAATGGCCCATCTCAATACCGGAAGATTACCAAATTCCGGTAATAATGGCCACACAGGTAAATAATGCACTCTCCAAAGCTAAGAATACAGCATCCATGGGACCAGATGACATCCCGGACTGTGTACTACATGAACTATAAAATTAACTGGCACCTCGCCTAAGTGTCATGTTTAATCATACCCTCACCTCAGGCTTCATGCCCACTGAGTGGTGCACAGCTACAGTTATCCCACTCCACAAGGGGGGATCCACCTTGGATCCCAGGAACTACCACCCCATCAGTCTGATGAGCCTGATCTGCAAGGCCATGTAACGTATTATCATGGAACTTATAAACAAAGACACTGGCAACCTTAAAACACTGGACCCCACCCAGTTTGGGTTCGTGAAGGGTCGGTCTTGTCTCCTGAACCTGATTGACTTCTTTGAATCAGTCTCCAGAGCCATGGATGAGGGTAAGACAGTCCACACAGCCTATCTGGACCTCGCCAAGGCCTTTGACACCATCCCCCACTCTGGAATCATAGATAAACTTACTAAGCTGGGCATTAATCCCTATGCCACTCGATGGGTTGCCAACTTGCTTACTGACAGAACCCACACTGTAAAAGTAGCTGACTCCAAATCCAGCTACAGACAAGTGACAAGTGGAGTACCTCAAGGTTCAGTCCTGGGACCTCTCTTGTTTGGCATCTACTTCTCTGAAGTACAGTCTACACTAAG
>NC_056732.1:394013274-394033274 GCF_019279795.1 Protopterus annectens | reverse complement strand
GTTTTTAATATGTGTCCTGGCAAATGTGAGTGTGTGTGTGTGTGTGTGTGTGTGTGTGTGTGTGTGTGTGTGTGTGTGTGTGCGTGTGTGTGTGTGTGTGTGTGTGTGTGTGTGTGTGTGTGTGTGTGTGTGTGTAAAACTGTAAGTGTGGATACTGGTAGGATACAGCATTTTGAGGCCTCACTCTCCTGGTAGACTGCCCATTGCTATACTTTACAAGGGCGTGTGATGTTGCTCACCCTAGAAGAACCATGGCTCACTCTTCACCCTATGCGCTCCATGGCATGCGCAATAAATGCATAACACTGTAGTAGCAATAACTAGATAGGTAAGGAACCTAATCTCAGTCCTGACAAGTGTGTGTGTGTGTGTGTGTGTGTGTGTGTGTGTGTGTGTGTGTGTGTGTGTGTGTGTGTGTGTGTACGAATAAGTGTTTAGTCCTTTGTCACCCAGTACACTTCCCATTGCCCTACTTCACAAGATCTGCTGAAGTCATTCATCATAGAAGTACCTTTAGACTGGCCTCAGCCCTAGTCTCTGTGGTGCAAGCGACCACTGCATAACACTATAGTACAAATAACTAGTTAGGTAGGGGTTCAAATCTTAATCTTGGCAAATGTAAAAGTTTGTGTGTGTGTGTGTGTGTGTGTGTGTGTGAGTGTGTGTGTGTGTGTGTGTGTTTGCGTGTGTTTGTAGGTTAAAGATTTTGAGCCCATTCACAAGCTGTACACTTCCCATTGCCCTACTTTAGCAGTCCTGCTGATGTCAGTCACTTTAGAAGTAGCTGTGGGGAGCTCTCAGCCATATAAGCTCTGTGGTGCATGCGATAACTGTGTAACACTATAATACAAATAACTAGTTAGGTAGGGATTCTAATCTCAGTCCTGGCAAATATGTGCGTGAGTGTATTTGTGTCTGTAAGTGTATATATCTGCAGGTCAAAGTATTTTGTGGTCTTTCTAACCCAGTACATCTCCCATTGCTATACTTTACAAGGGCTGGTGATGTTCCTCAACCTAGAAGTACTCTGGGACACCATATACCCTGTAAGCTCCGTGGTGCATTCGCTAAATGCATAACACTGTAGTAGCAATAACTAGATAAGTAGGGATTCTAATCTCAGTTCTTGAAAGTGTGCGTGTGAGAACAGTATCCTGTGTTTGGGTGGGAATCATATCCATTGGGGGAGGTGTTTTTCAATTTTTTGTTGTGGTCCACTCAGTACATATCCCAATGTCCACTTTACAAGTCCTGCTGTTGTCATCCACTGTAGAGGTAGCTGTAGACACTCTACAGCCCTATAAGCTCTGTGCCATGTGAAATAACTATGTAACAGTATGGAATGAATAACAAGATGGATGGGGCTTCTAATCCTTTGCCACCATTCCCTACTCAGGAATAATAGACAAACACACTCAGCTAGGCATCAATCCCCTGTATCACTAGGTGGGTCACAAACTGGCTCACAGATAGAAGCCATAGTGTGAAATCAGTGGACTCCATGTCAGACTGCCAAACAGTCATGAGTGGAGTACCAGACGGTCTGGTCCTGGTTCCCCTCGTGTTCCATATCTATGCCTCTGAAGTACAGTCCAACACAAAGGAACTCTGGTTGCCAATGTTTGCAGATGACTGCAAGGTGGGTGCAATTATAATCTCCCCAAGTGATGTTGACATCCTGCAGAACAGCATCACTGAGATCTACGACTGTTATCAGAAACCTGGGCTTAAGCTCAATACCAGAAAATGTGTTGCCATCCCCTATGGGAACAATTTGGTACGATGAATCACCACATCAATGGTAGCCCACTGAACACAGAAGTTGTTAGAACTGGGAACACAGGTCAACAACAACCACTCTGTTGATCACCACAGTGCCACTGTGATCAGAAAGTCCTTCTATGTGGCACATCTCATTATTAAGGGTGTTGCATCCAGAAAGAAAGAGGTCATAGTCCTCCTCTACTCTTTCCTCATTAGGCCAATCATTGAGTACAATGGCCCATTTAGCATGTACCTCACTAGACACCTGCAACACCTGGAGAGGCTGCAAAAGAACCTCACAAAGAGGATCCTAGGCCTTAACACTTGTCCTATATGGACAGACTCCAATAACACACTTAGGAGTAACGTCAGGTGGCACGATATGAGGGTAATCCTATAGGCTAGGCTTGTAAAGGCTCCATGGCCATTCAACTACTACACACGTATGAACCTATGGATCTCAGTACTGGCATCTGTGTGTGTGCATCAGTGTGTATAAAAGTGTTTGTGAGTGTTTAAACATGTAGGTGACAATAGTTTGAGGCCCTTCTCACCCAGTACACCTCCCATTGCCATACATTACAAGGACTGCTGATGTTATTCACTTCACAGGTACCTTGGGACACTCCTCACCCTCGAAGCCCCATGGTGTGTGTGGTACCTGCATAACACTATAGTGCCAATAACTAGACAGTTAGGGTTTTTAATATGTGTCCTGGCAAATGTGAGTGTGTGTGTGTGTGTGTGTGTGTGTGTGTGCGTGTGTGTGTGTGTGTGTGTGTGTGTGTGTGTGTGTGTGTGTGTGTGTGTGTGTGTGTGTGTGTGTAAAACTGTAAGTGTGGATACTGGTGGGATACAGCATTTTGAGGCCTCACTCTCCTGGTACACTGCCCATTGCTATACTTTACAAGGGAGTGTGATGTTGTTCACCCTAGAAGAACCATGGCTCACTCTTCACCCTATGCGCTCCATGGCATGCGCAATAAATGCATAACATTGTAGTAGCAATAACTAGATAGGTAAGGGACCTAATCTCAGTCCTGACAAGTGTGTGTGTGTGTGTGTGTGTGTGTGTGTGTGTGTGTGTGTGTGTGTGCATGTGTGTGTCTGTATGTGTGTGTGAGAACTGTATCCTGTGTTTGTGTGAGAACTATATCCACTGGGGGGGTGAGTTTTACATTTTTAGACTATGGTACTCCCGGTACACATCCCAAGGTCCACTTTACAAGGCCTGCTGTCTTCATCAACCACAGAGGTATCTGTTGACACTCTTCAGCCCAATACACCCTGTGCCATGTGCAGGACCTATGTAACAATATAGACTGATTAACAAGATAGGCAGGGCTTCTAATCTCGGTCCTGACAAATGTGTGTATGAGTGTGTTTGTAAGTATGTATAACTGTTGGCTAATGTATTTTGATGCCATTCTCACCCAGTACACCTCCAATTGCCATACTTTACAAAGCCTGGTGATGTTGTTCACCTTAGAATTACCTTGGTACACTGTTCACCCTGTAAGCTTTGTGATACATACTCTAAATGCATAACATTGAAATAGCAATAACTAGATAGGTAGGGGCTCTAATCTCAGTCCTGGCAAGTGTGTGTGTGTGTGTGTGTGTGTGTGTGTGTGTGTGTGTGTGTGTGTGTGTGTGTGTGTGTGTGCGTGTGTGTGTGTGTGTGTATATGTGTGTGATAACAGTATCCTGTGTGTGCTTGAGTGAAAACTATATCCGTTGTGCAACCATGGTTTACAAATTTAGGTCATGTTACTCCCAGTACACATCCCAACGTCTACTTTATGAAGTCCATTGTTCACATCTAACATAGAGGTGTCTGTAGACACTCTTGAGCCCTATAAGCCTCATGCCGCATGCAACAGCTATGTAACACTCATGTACAGTCAATTGAATTGTACAGGTTATAGGTCACATTAAAGATGGGAAGAGTTGTGAAATGTTTTATTGTGGTCTCACATTTGTATATCACAAATACCTGGCATTTTAACAGGGGTGTGTACACTTTTTATATGCACAGTATAATAGTACTTTTAAAATATGTCCCTAGTTTTGACCCCTTTTCCCCCATTCTGTCAGTTTTTGTTCAGATTTCTTGCACTGACAGGTTGTGAAGTATGCTACAGATATGTTACATCTCCTGCAAAAAGGCCCTTGTGATGACCACTTTGATGCAATGGAGTTAACCCCACCACAAGTGAACATGCACATATCTCAATATAGCTAAGAGTAATAGTTGTGTGCATGGTAAAATGCATGACCTTAACATGCCTGGGACAATACCATACTCACCTTCTTCAGGCTGTTGTCCCACATCCAGACCAAAGGTACCTATTTAGTCGTGGGGAGAGGTATTGTCAGCAGACTCACATGTGGCATTGGTACAAGATGAATGCTACTTTTCTGCACATGTACAGTACTAGCTCTGATACTACACAATTTACTGTCCTTCACCGTAGATGTGCACTTGTGTGCATTACAAAACCCCACCAACAAATGCAGTTTGACCTGACATATGCATCTAGATACTCTACAGAAGCCACTATGACTGCTTCAGTATTCCACTGATGTGCACTGGGGCCTTACCTGGACACTCCTTGCCTGTTGTCTGGGTGCCACTCACCTCAACGACTTGTGTGTGTTGACTTTGCTGGCATGTGATGGCTTCCCCAAGGTTGGCAAGGAGCTCCTCCAATGGTGTAAGTGGGGCCCGTGTAGCAGGACCCCCCACGTATGGTGGTATGGTCCCTGGCCATGGCAGCAGCCCCTTGCTGGGCATGGCATATAAGGTCAGTCGCCTGATGCCTGACCTGATCATATGTAAGTTCATGGTGTCCAAGTTGTCTACTCTGTGGACAAGCTCATCTGACAGGGTGGTCCACTGCTGCAGAATCTGTTGGCTACAGCCAAGCATCAGTGTATGCTGGCTGTCTTGTACGCTGCATTTCACCTGGAAGACATAAACAGGGAAACACATCACAGGACCTCATACATTGGTCAACGTTATTTACATAACCTGCACATCAACATTGACTAGCATTAGCCACCACTTACGACCACATCATACCACTTGCATCGATCAGCACGGTATGTTGCATTGCACTGCTGGTCCTGATGTGTCATGTTACCCCCAATGAAGGCCAGTAAATGTCATAATCTACCATTCATTATTCACCTTTTTGTAGAGGGATGACAGTGGCCTTCTTCCTTGCAGATTGGATGTCAGTGGTGCTCAGGCTTTGCTTGTGTACACTGTGTAATGGAGCTGTGAGCATATGCCAGAGTTCATGTAGGATGCAGACAGGGATGTTATCAGGTCCCATGGAGACTTAATTTTGTTGCCTTTGATTAGGTGTCATGGACCTGCTCCCTGATTATGAGGGAGGGGATGCAGGTGCTGTGCATATCCACCTATACTGATGGTAGGACAGGAGGGTGATGTTTTCCCTTAACCTGTCTGCAGCGGGTTGGTTATAGCTATGCTGTGTGTGTATGTGGTGTGATTGACCACCAGTACAGGGTGAGTTGGGTTGTTGCCTCTGAGACTGAAGACATATGTGAAGGCAGCCTTGTGATTGGCCTTGGTGGATTTGTATAATTTGTACTCATAGTTAGCCTTACAGTAATTCACCTGTGACCTTATATGCTTGTTCAGACACAGGTTGACTTGCTTCCAAGTTGGTGCCTGCTCCTACTTGGCCCTGTACAGCCAATATAGTGACCAATTAAGCAGTTTGTTTATTGCTGCTGTCCAGCAAAGGGGATTACTCTACCTTAGTGAAGGCAGGTTTTACAAGTCATGTATTGCTGAGTCCTTACAGCTATGTAGGTGCTCATATAGCTGTTTATAGTAGGCATGGACACAAGGTCATAACACAGTTGGACACCTCTCCATTCTCAACCTGATAGTCATGCTTATTCTAGTACCCATGTCTGTGTCAGGGCAATGCAACAGTGTAGAAATTTATGTCTGTTGGATGCACGGAAACTAAGATTACACATGTGTACAACATGTACAGCTTATTTACCTGACGTTTTGCATCTCATGTCTGTTGTTTTGAGGCTTGCAGCTATGCTTACTCCTACATACATATGCACAGGTAATACTTGATATACATTTCTGTTATATGTCAGTATGGCACACTGTATTTACACTCTTGATGCTCAGTCATACCTCTCAACCTGTTAGAGCAGGACATCTGGAGGATGACACACATACATGGGGGGGCAGTGGCCCAAAATTAGTGATACTTTATTAATATTGTTGTAACACACTTTAGTCATTTGATAGCACAGTAGGCTTTGCATTCACAGAAATATCCTGGAGGATGTCCAACACTCATATGTATGCTATTATGTTCTAATATCTGTCTTCACAGATTTGCCAATGATTTGCCAGACATAACACAACTCTATGAGTAAATGACTACAAATATGAGGCACACACATGGTTAGTGTGCATAACACTGGACAGTTGAATGGTATGAGCTCAGTATATCACATGCAGTTCAACAGACACATCTGCGACAGTAGTTTACTATGCACATACCCTGTATACATCTCTTAGATTTGTGAGACAAACGTGTATCATAGTTGTATTCACAAGTAACATATGGATATTTACCACATCCCACTAGTTGGCCTAGCAGTGTCACAGTCAGTATTGTTCAACAGACACTCCAGTAGTAGTCATATGTGATTCAACCTTTCCTGGGGTGACTCAGGGGCCTGAGCTGTGATATATGTCACTGCAGACAGAGCCAGATGCTATGGCCATAGGTTCTGATCAGCAATATATCAGTACAGCAAGTCTTGTTGAGACATATTTGTTTAACATCCTACTTCCCGTTATTGTATACCCCTACTCCATTCCACTATATGCTTACTTGTTTGACATACTTTTTTATTGCCAAGTATTATTGTTTGCTGTTTCTGTTTCTGTCTGTGTGTGTCTCTCTCTCTGTACACATGTAGAGGTGTAGACCTGTTTTACATAGGCAGCAGGTTGCCTTTTGCAGTTAATGCTCATGAACAGGTCATGGCCTGTGCACCAATTGGTGCCCCCCACTTGCTAATTGCATGCAGAACAGCTGTGTTGTTATTCCTAGAGCCAATGGCATGGCCACACACTCCTATAATTCAGTACCTCATGTGGGTGTTGCTCCTTTTCCCTGCCTGTGAGGTGAACATCATGGAGGTGTGTGGACAACAGCATCACATAAGGTAGTTGGAAATACCTCTTACAACAACAAATGTGGAGACATCCCAACAAAATGGGGGAGAGGGTTCCAGACCTAGGGACAGAATGTAAGTATTGTTGTTATACAGTTGGGTTAATACTAGTTTAACTGGGTTTGTGTGGACATGGATTTTTTGCATGATTTTAAGTATGACAGTGTTATGTGGTTGATATAACTCTCAAATGTAGGGCTATCTGCAGAATGGCCAGATGTTTGACTTATGTTTGTCTGTTCCTCAGACAATTGTTGTCCATGGCAAAGCAATAGCATACTCTGGGGATTGCAGTCAGGAGATGCTAACATCCATTTGTATTTCTGACCTCATATCCTCAGAAAAGATATGTTACAACAAACACTGTAACACCAGCAACGTTTTCAGTTTATAACAGCAATTTCAAATATGCCCCTGTTTTGGGGCCTCTGTCCCCCAATTATGTGAGGCTTTGTCCAGATGTCATTCAGTAAGAGGTTGATAGTTATGGTATATCAGTATTTAGTGCCTTCATTCCTGATATCATCCCAGTGACGTAGCAGAATGCCAGACATGTTATGAGGAAGAGGTCATATCTATGAGGACAAAGCCTGGGCATTCTGTGTGAATCTGTACAGTTGAGAGGTCTGTGTATGTCTGGCAATTGTTAACAGACTGTCAAGATTGTGTAGCAGTGTAGTGTGTAAATGTTAGTTGGGCTGTGTGGGCAGGGGGTAGATGTAAGTGTCATGGCTCCTTTTCTATCTGACTGTGCATGCTGCTCCAGTTTCTGGTAGTCTATTGACTGTATATGTTTGTAGGGGCAGACTGAGACATGTCTCTTACCACCTCAGGATTCTTACTACACTGTGACTTGGGTCACTATATGTAGGGTAGTGTGTGTGAGTGGCAAACATGATATTTTTGTTCACACAGTCATTATACTCTAGTGTTCATTTGGCTTAACAGTATGTCACTGTGACTGTGATGAAATTGGTTGTGGGTATGCACTTTCACACCGGTGTCTGGTTTTAACTACTGTTACATCCCTGAAATGCCTGATATATTTGCAAATGCATGTGTAATTCCCCATAGCTGATTTGGGGTAGTGCTGTGTCAGTCTGACTGTAGTGTGGATGGTGCTTGGTGAGATGTTTAGCAGCTCAGTGTAGTTTCCCCTAATGTCATGTTATGTCCAGATATGCGTACGATGTCCAGTTGTCTGGCTGATATCTTTGGTCTGTTTCCCATAAGTGTTGTGTATTTCTGACATATCACTGGGATAATGTGAGGATTTAAGTCATTAACTAATGAGAAGCAACTGAGTCTTGCACTTGTGCTATTTCAGTCAATATATTTTAGAACAGTCCGTGTTAGTTTAGCAACTGTCTGTTTATCTACTCAAGTATTTCAGATGTGTCCCTATTTTCATGGCTTTCTCCCTTCACTTTGTCAGGTTGGGTCCAGATTCATTGCACTAAGGGGTTCTGAGCATACCTGTCAACTGGCTGGATTGTTTCAGGATGTCCAGGTTTATGGCTCATATTTTTGGTTTGTTCCACAAATTATTTGCATTTCTCTGGTAAATCCCTGTGATGATCTGAGGATTTCTGTCAGTAAATGATGATATACATTTCAGTTTCAGACCTCATATCTGTCAGAAAATGTATGCGGAAACAAACCCTGTTACCCTAGCAACTTTCTACATTTATATTAGCAATATGTAAACTACGTCCCTAGTTTTGGCCCATTGTTCCCCCCATTTCAACAACCTTTGCTCAGATGTCTTGCACTAAGAGGTTGAGAGGTATGGTTCTGAAGTATGACTGCACTACATGTTATGCACATATATGCATATATATGCATATATATATATATATATATATATATATATATATATATATATATATATACATATATATATATATATATATATATATATATATATATATATATATATATATATATGTGTGTGTGTGTGTGTGTGTGTGTGTGTGTGTATAAAACCTGGGTGATTCCACAGAGCTTTTTTCCCTACTGTTGAATGACACTACTGCATGATATTTTGAAGACGCATCAGAATTCCCTACAGCGCAAATGGTGTAGGGGTGTATTGCTCTGACTATAGTGTACAGGGTGCTGGGTTCGATACTTGGCAGGGCTGAATATTTTGTTGCTAGGCAGAACAGTGTCTGATGGAGACAGAGTGAATAAAGCAGTTTAAGTAACTGTAAGTGGGTTTGCATGGGTTTATGCGACGGTAAGCGATACCAAGATACAGTTAACCATAGAGATGCTTAATCCATTTTTGCTTCACTTAGCATTGCACAAACTCACTCCCACTTACTCCTGCTGACACCCGTGCTAATTCCTTTAAAAGAAAAGAAAAAGGGGTTATAGGAAAGTGGTGAAAAAGGGGCATGCAGAGGGAAAACAATAGGAAAGGTAGCTAAGGATCTGCAGGATGGGTGTAGGGATGGTCCCATAGCTGTCCATTTCTTATACAGCAACAGCTGTGCATTTGTACAGAATTTGGTGGTGAATTTGGCCACTCAATCCCCAGAGAGAGGAGTGAAGAAAATAGAAATGTGTTGTCAAGCCAGCTGGACCAGATTACATGTGTCCAGTAGACACATGTGCAAAATGGACAACTATGTATGAGGCGATTTTTTTTTTTTTGGGACAGATGTCCTTTTTTTTGTTAGGGTGAGAGTGGGATATTGGGAAAGGATTGTAGGTACATCTGGGGAGGTAGGTTGGGTAGGGAGACAGACAAGACAGACAAGACAACAGTCAGGGGCAGTGTATGACACATGTCAGAGTAAACACCTTGGATGGAGAGGGTAGTTGTGAATCAGAGGCCCATGAGCCCCCATATGGATATGGTGGGACTGACATCCCCACCCACAGGCAGTCACCACTACACCTTCACACTCTCAATGGTGGCTGTGCTGGGGGCTGGACAGGAGGGGCAGCCTGCTCCTCAAGGTGCATCAGGTGACCCTCCATCTGGCATGGCTGGCCACCCAACTCAGATTGGATGACACTGCACACCATGCACCAGAACTGATGGTGGATGATGTGCTCATCTCCATGCCTGTGCCCAGGTGGTGCAGGTCCTGCAGAAGATGACATTCCAGGGTGGGTCCCAGACGTGCTGGGGTCTGGTGCCATGGCCAGATGGGGAGGGACAGGTGGATCTGCTGGGACTGGCCTTCCCAGACATGCTATGGTGTTGAGGTTTTCCAAGATATATTGGTTAATCATGAACAAAACATTTCAATATTAGTTTTAACAGCATGCATGGGTGTTCAAATTAACCCAAAACAACAGATGTGAAAAAGCTGGATAGCAAAAAGAACACATGCACAACTGGAACAACAGTAAGCATTGTAACAGCATGCCAGTAACAATGTTGGCAACAGGCCAGCAACAATGGTATTTAAACAAGGTGTGTTAACATGCAACCAATCAAATATATGAACAATAATAGAACACAAGTCCCAACATTAGGTTTGGAGAACATACAGGTAATATATGAATTATAGTATTGCTCCAGATGAGGGGTGGGGGAGAAACAAAAAGTCCATTAACAACTGTTTATGCTTCTATTTTCCACAACAGTACTGCTCAGTACCCTATGGGTCTGCCCTCACTTTACATTTGCATATGGCCCATAGCTTCTGCAGTACAAACATACCTATTAAACTGTCAGCCTTTAATGGTTTTGGGCAAACTGTGACATCTCTGGGTACATGACTAGAAGGGACTCGTTCATGCCAGTGTTACATATCTGGCACAGAAGGGGTGCCCTGAACTGCTGTTATGTGAGTGTGCTACTGGCGTACTTCAACTTGTTTCCTATCTGTGTCCAAGATTATTGGCAGCAGTGACCACTACCCATGACAGCGTGACACTTGAGAGACATGTATCGGGAAGAGTGCATGTTGTATATACCTATCCTGCTGTTGTTTGCAGGCATGTGGTGGGACAGTTGAACAGTTGTACACAGTTTATTAGTATACCCTTCATACAGCTACTACCATTTCCTTACCTGTAAAACATGTGGAGAAAATAGCTGTTAACAGTATCTGACTGTTTTTACATTTATTCCTGATTCCTTGTGTGTAGATATGCACACATCTTAGTACCACTCCCTGGATTCAAACCATATCTCGGTGTGAAAAATTAACACCAAAGCTATTTCTCATCACAATGAGCTTCTAGGGAACTGCTGTTGCATGTTTTACTGGTTTCTGCCTAATAGTCTCTTGGTTAGACCATCTGAACTTGTAATCCTGTGATGCATGCATGACAAATAGTTATTGTACTGTGCATTAATCCATTGGATTACTACAATGTGGAAAGCAAAGGTAAACACAAGGCAATGCTGGATGGAACACACTTTGATACTTTACAGATTATTATTCAGGGTTCAGAGCATAGTGCAGTATATATTTCACATTTCATTTATATATTGTTTTACAGCTCCACCATCTACAGTTTTTCTTAACAGCTGGTTCACAGAACAACCTCAGTTAATGTATGCTGTCACTGCCATATTTGCTGTGAGGAACCTGTCTACATTCTATATGTCTACAACAACATACCAGAGTAAACACAACAGTTTTTTGTAGGCATCTTTATTACACAAAATTTATTAGTTGTATAAACTTTTGTATTAAATCAGTTAACACAGTAACAGTATACCTACTAGCAGAAAGCAATGTACTCCTTCTTAGCTATTTGCACAATATATAGCAAAATAGATTTGTACTCACAAGCCTGTTGGTGCAGCCTCAGCAGTCTGTTGGCATGGACTTCAACATTACTAGCCCTCTCTGCTGCATCTGTGGGGAGAAAAACAAAGATCATGCATACCTGTCTATCACATTCTCATGCTAGTATTTGCTACAAACTACTTGATAGTGATACTTACTTACTACTGGAGCATTCCATGCCCATGCATCTTGGATCCACTGGCCCAAGAGTGCCCCCTTCCTCTGCTTTAGGTCAGCATAATGGTGCTATACCTGCTCACCAGTCTAGGGAATGCCAGTAGCATTGGTGAGATCATGTGCAAGATGGTCCCAGGCCTCTGGTTTGCATTGTGAGGCCTGGTACTGGCCCTGCAGCAGTCTCTCATCATGGTTTTCTACAAGGAGTCCAGTCATGACCCTGGACTCCTGAATGCTCCAGTGCTGCATCCAAAAGCATACTTCTTCACCTACACTAGCTGTAGTACCTGCACAGATGAACTATAACAGATTCTGGCTGTATTCCCACCTGTGCCATTTAAATAAGATGATATTCCTGCCATTTGCTGTCACTGACCATTTCACAAATGTTAAGCTTCGTTAAGCAGTGCGCCAATCCGCTAAGCTGAGTTGAACAATGTTTAAAGGGGTAATTGCTGAGTACTGCTTACCAGTGAGCAAATCAGCTTAACTGAGCTACCTGCTGCTTAGGATTCAAGTCTAAGCATAGCTGAGCATTGCTGACCATTGCTCACTTTTCATTTTTAAAAAATTATCAGAATAATAACTTAATTTAGTAAGTGTATATGATTTACTTTACATGTCATCCCTCTATGTGCTTTCATTACATTATCAGGGATGTGAGTATACTGTATGGGACATGTCTGTACATGAGTGGTGTAACGTGTTATATGCACTCACACTTCCATTTTACACCAGCTACACTACCTTGGTTGACAAGAATCAATTATTACATACTTTAAGATAAAAATAATAATTTTAACACTGCTTTCCCATGTAAAAATATTTATGTCCATGTACAGCTTTGTTACTATAGGAAGTTGACAGATATGTGAGGCATGCATCTGGGCATTCTGCAGACACCTGTACAGTTTAGGGCTTTGCCCATATGGCACTTTCAGATGGCAGATATTTCTGTTTCAGTTTTCATACCCTGCAGGAAGTCCATGCTACTACAAACCTTTTATTCTATCTGCTTTTGGGTTTGTCAGTTCACTTTTTAAAACATGTCCCTATTTCTGTGCCTTTGTCCATTCGTTATTTATGGATTTGCACTGCTTTATTGGTCTAGGAGGGTGATAAGTATGCAGGGAAGGCATCTGAGCATTCTGCAGACAGCTGTATAGTTAACGGCTATGGCCGTACGGCAGTTTCACATAGCAGACATTTGTGTTTCAGTCTTCATACCCTGCAAGAAGTCCGTGCTACTGCAAACCTTTTATTCTGTCAGCTTTCAGGTTTGTCAGTGCACTTTTTAAAACATGGCCCTATTTATGTGCCTTTCTCCCCCCATTATTTATGGCTTTGTACAGCATTCTTGCTCTAGGAGGTTAAGAGATATGTGAGGCAGGCATCTGGGCATTCTGTGGAAACATGTACAGTTGAGGGCTATGTATACCTCTCAACAGTACAGATTTTCACAGAATGTCTATTATTGTCTCATATTTGTGGCCTGTTTCTGATTGAATTTTGTTTTTCTGGCAAATCATTGAGGACAGCATTCAGGAATAATGGCATACATTTGAGTTTCAGACTTCCATTCTTCAGAAAATTCATACTAATGCATAACCCATTTTCTATCAACTTTCTAAGTTTGTAAGAGCTATATTTAAAAAGTGTCCATATTTTTAGGGCTTTGTCCTCACATTATTTGTGCCTTTGTCCAGATTTCTTGCTTTAACAGGTTGCCAAGTACGGGGCTATGGTTGTACGGCACTTTTACAATGCAGGGGTGTGTGACAGTATATGTCACACACGCCCTGCATTGCGTTCTTGCTCCCCTATATATTTTAGTGTCCACATACACTGAAATACTTATTTATTTCTTTTCAGTGTCTGCGGACACTGAAATACTGGCATAATATTAGAGAAGTTCTCTAATATTATGCTGAACTACTTTTAGACAGCACCGTATGGCACTTTCTGGGTGCAGGGTGTGTGTTAACTGTGCGAGCACTACTAGAAAATGCCCCTGCACTTGTTCACTGTTCGTGTCTGTACAGCCCTTATCAGTAGCATGCCTTCATGAATATGCAAGGTGCACTATTGTTAGGGCTGTGCGGAAATGGACACTGTTCACTCTGTGCAGGAATAGCACTATTCCTGCACGTAGTTTATTGAATCCCAGGGATGTCAGATTAGTTGGAATATTGTTGGCAAGTTTTCATCAATTCTAATCACTCACCAAAAATCAGTTGTTTGTTTGTCTTTTTGTCTTTTCCCAGTTAGGGGTTGCCACAGCGGAACTTTGGTCCACTAATGATTGGCAGTCGATTTTTTTTTATGGTGCTGAGTTGCCAGCAAGACACACAACCTTCAGTGAAGGCATGCCCATTCATGCACAGTGATTCTTTGAATTATAGAACGGTACTTACATGTCTTTTAAAACATTAATGCTTCGCTTTACAGCAACAGTAACATTAACAACAAGAATCTAAATTAAGATCTTTCCATTTTATGTATTTATATGTGATTTTAACATCATTTTCAGTTGACTGACATTACAATGTTAGTCACATTTAATTGGCATATGCCATGAGATGATAAATGAGTTCTGTTTTGCAGACTTATTTGTCACTGAGTCATGCTTTTGTTAAAAAAGGGAGGAAGAATGTGGGAGGATAGAGTTATTGGATAGAATTATGATGGCTAAAGGAATAGAAGGGAGGAGGGTTTATGTAGTCAGGTGAGTATGAAAGAATGTGATGGGGGAGACTGATATATAAGGTAAGGTTAGGTTAGAGAAGGGATTACCTGTTTGGCAGTGTAGTGTCCAAGTGATCAGCTGGAGCAGTGTGGGTATTTTTCTGGCAGTCCCAAGTAGATTTTTCTTGGTGAAGAGAGGTAAGTCTGGTCTTTGTTACTTGGATGGACAGGTATTCCAGTTGTGCGATAGGTGGGCATAGGTGTTTTTGTTATAAGTTATAGTAAGCTGGTATTGCAGTGTTGTATATTTTGGAAGCATTGTTTGAGGATTGTATCTAGTAGAAGCACATGATGCATTATACTTAAAGGCACATAACTGAATACTTAGGCTAAGAGATATTGTGTTAGGGTAGGATAGCAATGGGATGTGTGTTAGTATGGTCAGAGTAGTTGAGCAATCAGGGGGAGGTAGGTCTGTAAGGATGCCTTTCCTTGTTAAAAGTTTGGAAATGAAGAAGTAGATGTATTTAAAGACAGCAGTTCTGCTTTCCCAGACATGCCAGGGGTGATTATTTTAAAGCCATTTTGATATTTGTGGCTTTCTGTGCATGCCAAGATTCATTGGTAGGAGTGAGACTCCTAGGCTCTCATAGTCAGCTGCATCTGTGAGTGTGTGAATCATGATGTAGTCATGTCACATTTGTCATGGGGAGGTTATAAATTTTAAAATTTAGAAAAAAAAGAAAATGGAAACAAGCAACCAGATCCTCAACACCTCTTGGAAATGAGACATGAAGTCTTCCTTAAGAGAGCAAGCTGTCTTGTGTGGCAAGATATTGCAGCAAGGCTCTTTTTGGCTGAGGATGGCTTACTTGGGGGAAAGGGAGGCAGAGCCTGGCTTCACCGTATGGATGAAGCAGGGAAACCATTGAACTAAATGAACTAAATGGAATTAAATATAAAAATGAAGAGAAGCATGTGTTTAAGCTCATGTGAGCTTGATAGACTTATAAAATAGATAAATATATAATAAATGTTTGTTCAGTTGAAACAGTTTGTCCTGATTAAAGTCTTTGCTTTTCTGGATAAAAGGTACAAGTCTGAGTCTGAGTACAGGCTATTGACTAGGCTAGTTGTAGTAGCGTGGACTTTGATAGCCTTGTATATAAAATAAAAATAAAAAAAAAGCGAAGGAGGGACATGCTCAGAATTGAGGGCTGTTTACTTCAGGCAGGTCAGACTACACGAATGTGAATTAGTATGCATTGGAGAGGCAGAAGTACATAGCTCTAAATGTCATTGTTATCTATCAAGTGTCATTTAACAGTTTAGGATGGTTTAAGATGGGCAGAGATAAAATGGTCTTTGGAACAAGAACTTTCTTACCAAGTAGGGATAGTTGAGAATTGTGGGTATAATATGGGAGTGGGGTGGGGGTGGGGGGAGAATTCTTTGTAGCTGTTCCAAGCTTCTTGGGGGAAAAATTGCCATATAAATAATAAAACAAAAACTGTGCATTTTTACATGGGGATCATTGTATATGAGGAGGATGGGAAAGGGATTAAGGGTAGATTAAGGTAAGGGTAGGTACAGAGCCAGTATGGGAGCAGATGGGGGAGTTATTGTGTAGTGTTTTTTGATGGTTTGATGACATTTCTTTTCTTTAGGATAAGAAAAAAGAAGTTAGCACAGATGTGACAGGAGATGGTATTGCAAGCAGAGGAATTGTTTCAAAGAAAGTGTACCCAGGATCAAGTGAAGCAAGAGGTTGTCCACGTGGGGGGTAGGTACAGGCTAAGGATGTGGGACAATTCATTGTTGGGTTTCATTTATTTCAAGGTGGTTACCATGTAGAAGAAAACAGAACAAGTACTGCCTTTGCTTTCTCATTTCTTAATGATTAGGAAGGCTCAGAATCTTAACAGTGGAAAAACCTGGATCTGGTACAATCAGCATTTTTGCAAGCTGAAGTCTGTGGTTAAGTCCCTGGTATAGGAGAACAGGCATCCAGACACATTGATAGGAAGCATGCTGGAAAGGCAGGGAGGCCATTGAAGGATGTGGGTGCTAAGCAAAGGCTTGTTGGGCATTTCATTCTGTGAAATGCACTTGGCTTACCTGTAGGTTTCCACATTTATGTAAGCAATGTGGGGGGTCAGCATCTGATAGTTAATTACTAGAATAAGGAAGTAATAGGGGTCTGAAGAGTGATGGTGCATGGGCAGGAAATAGTGGTGTAGTAGCTGGCCAGGAAAGGGGGGGGTCTTCAAGGGTAGTAGGGCAGTGCAGCTTTTTCATATAAAAAATGGACATAAGGACGAGGCATTTACCTAAAATGCTGCTAAGCTGGAGGTGCTCCTGTTGCACTACTCAGGTAAAGGGGTGGTCCAAGAGTTGGTAGCTGAATTTTGGTGTGGTTTTCTGATTAAATCTAAAGTTAGCTGTTCTATTGACATTCATAAGAATTTAAAATTACTTCTTGGGAGGGAGGAGGTGGCTCTAGCATTGCTGGACAAAGAGTTGGCAGCTAGTAGGTTGTTGGGTTCATTCAGTGTCCCTCCATTTGATGCGTTTAAAGTATCCCCGCTAGGTTCTTTTCCTAAGAAATCCCATAGGGAATTTAAGATCATACATCACTTGTCATTTTCTGAAGGTGACTTAGTCAATGCCGACATTGATAAAGCAGATGACAGAGTCTAACATGCCTCTTTGAATGAAGCGGTAAGCGTGGTTACATCATTTTAGGATCCTTGGCTGGCCAAGCTAGATAAAGAAGCAGTGTTCAGACTACTTCAGGTGAGGAAATAGGATTGACTAATTTTGGGGATACATTTGAAAGGGAAAAGTTATTTTGTCAAGGTGATGCCCATGGATTGTGAGGTAGCATGTGCAACTTTTGAAGAAGTTCAGCACTGCATTGTATTAGCTATGGAAGCAAAGAGTGGAATCCATGGGGACTATTCATTGTTTGGATGACTTTTTTACTAGGTGGAGGGGGAGTAAATGTAGGCATAGATTTGTTTGAACAGTTGTGTGCAGACCTCAGGATTCCATTATTGAAGGATAAATGGGAGGGGGGTCCCTCTAAGATACTGTTGTATTTGGGTTTAGAGGTGTACATGGATGCTGAGGCATTTAGATTGCCATTTGACAAGTTATAAAAAGTGAGGGGAATGATCGAGGCAATGGTTTACAAGGGCAAAGACAGAAATAGAGATTTTGGGGGCATCTGGATTTCTGAATTCCACATGTTGGGGAGTGGGACCAGGACAGACTTTTGTAAGATCCTTGGCTAACTTGCATTTTAGAGCCAGGCATAAACATCATTGGGTGAGGGTAAATAAGCAGGTTAAAGCAGACATATCTAATTGGTTGGAGTTTCTACAGCACTTTAATGGTCTGTCTTCCTGGCAAGGGGAGTGGGAGTCTTCATCAGATCTCAACTTGTTTACTGATGTAGTTGGTGGTTTGGGGATAGGTGCTTATTTTGGGAGTAGGTGGTTTACCAAGAGGTAGCCTGCAGATGGTCAAATCAGTGACAGACAGGCATCACCTTTTTAGAGCTGATACTAAAATGAGTTACAAATAGGTGATTTTCCATTTGGATAATTTGGCAGTGGTTCAGGTACTAGCCATGAAAGAGCAAGATCAAATTTGGTGCAAGGATTAATGAGGAATATTGTGTTACATTGTTTGAATATTAACCTTTCTTTTTCAGCTACATGTATTTCTGGACATTTTAATGTCCTGGCTAACTGTTTATCTGGCTTTCAGCTTCACAAATACTGGAGTTGACAAAATGAGCTCAGGTAATTCATATGATAGTGCCAGAGGTAATAATGGAGATCAGATAGGCCTGGTGAAGTGGATTGTACAACAATCATGGTTCAAGGTGACTAGAAAGGCTTATGGTAAGGCTCTTAAAATTTTTAGGGTTTTTGTACTAGCTTTGCTAGTGGAGGGGGAGGTGTGGTTGGTGCAATTTTCTGGTAAGGTACTTGGTGCAGAGATGGGAGCCAGATGATGAGTGCATACTATTAGGGTTCATTTGGCAGCACTGGGGGTAGTGGCTAAGTTATCGGGCCTTAAGGATGTAAGCTTGGTTGATTTTGCACTTGTTGAAAGGGTTGGAAAGAATATGGCATAAGCTGAGGATAATAGTTTATCATTGGCAAGCACATGTTGCCATTTCCTTTGCAATGTTTGCATAGGGATGTATATTTTATTCTGATTATGTTTTGTGAGATATTCTATCAGTATTTATGTATGAATAGATGTTTAGAGTAAGTGAAATGTTAGTCAATTTGCATTGTGGAGAGTTAAAAATTATGCCAAGAGGAGTGCTAATCTGCTTAAAAAATGAAAGATTGATAAGGAAAGAAAAGATAGGCAGGTGATGTCATTAAGAATGTGGAGCATTTGATTTATCCCATGTCATAGGGGTTACCATGGCATCAGGATTGGAGGAAACAGTTAGGTTTGGTGTTTTGTGATGTTTGGGGAAGCTGATAGATGCCAGGGAATTTGTCATTTGGATTAGGAGAGCTTTGAAGATGCAGGGGATTAATGGGGGAATTATATTACTCATTCTTTTAGGATAGGGAGAACAACAGATTTGACAGAAGAAGGTGGATTTGTAGAGGTCATTAAGAGGATGTAGAAGTGCTGTTTCAGGACATTTTTGGATTATACTAGGTAGGGTTTTGTCTGTTTATTTGCAGATGGTTTTAATGCTGTGTGTCTTTTCTTTTAGGTAAGATGTTATTACTCATAACTGGCTACTTGTTTGTCTATTGGGCAGCAAGAAGATTGGAAGTGAGATGTAGTGGAAAAAAAATCTGGCTTTGGATCAAACATCCTGGTACATTCAGTGGTGCGGTCATAGAGGTATGATCCACATCCAATGGTGTGGCCATAGACTTATGAGCCACATCCAATGGTATGATCATACAGGTATGAGCCACATCCAATGGTGTGGTCAAAGAGGTATGAGCCACATCCAGTGGTGTGGTCATAGAGGTATTAGCTACAACCAATGGTGCAGTCATAAAGGTATGAGATGGTTCCAGTTACTATCACCCTAGGAGGAGGTAAGCAAGCAATATGGAACTCCATATGATATAGTGATGCCTTTAGGGTATGATGATATGGGGTGGGGTACAGAAGAGGAAGTTGTTTACCTGTTTAGTTAGTGTTTTGCTGGTGGTGTGTCAGAGGATTCCAGAAGTGCTGGTCATATCATCTGTGATTATACCTAGGTTGGTGTAAAAGGTAGCAGAGAAGTTTAAGGTACTAGAGCTTACTAGGAAATTTCTCAATCATGGGGTAGCTAGGGTAAGTAATTCATTGGGTTTTGTGGTTCTT
>NC_056732.1:394003274-394008274 GCF_019279795.1 Protopterus annectens | reverse complement strand
ACATACTGGTTATGGGGGATTTCAATTATCCCACCATCAACTGGGAAACCTACTCTAGCCCAAACTCATTAGCACAAAAGTTTCTTGACTTTGTGAATTCAAATGCCCTGGAGCAAATTGTTCATACCCCAACAAGAGGTTCAAACATTCTAGATCTGGTCCTCACCAAAATGTCAAACAGGTGCACTGCTGCAACTGTTCAACCCTCCTTAGAAATCAGTCACCTTTAAACTGACACTAACACCAGAACTCACAAAGGGTGAAATCAGACTAAAAAACTTCACCAAGGCAAACTATACCCTCCTAGGTGAAGGTATAAATGTATTCCAAACTCCACCCCAAAGCTGAAAGTGGTAACTGCGCCAAAGCTTACACTAAAGCCTTGTACAATCACTTGCATAAATGTATAAACTCAGCTGTACTAGATAGAATTAAAGCCAGAACCCACAGTAAAATTAAGCTGCCGTGGTGGACTTCCAGCATCAACAAATTCTACAATAAATGCAAAACATTGCTGTCTAAGAAAGCAAAGACAAGGACCCAACAATGGAAAAGCACCCTCCTCAGCCTTAACAAGCAAATAAGACAACTTGTCAAATCATCCAAGAGCTCCTTTGAGAGAAACCTAACAAGTACTGACAAGGACAAGCATAAGGTCTTTTACAGCTATGTAGGTTCATAGGTTCATAGGGAGGTACTAGGCTATTGGCCATAGGGCCTATATAAGCCTAGCCAAGAAGGTATCCTAGCTTTCGCCACCCAAGAAAATTATTTTCCTGTGCCACTGCCGAGCAGAGCCACAAATGTGATCCCCATAATGAATTTCCTATTTCCCATTCAATCATCAAGATTTTTCTTGATTAGTGCTAACGAGAAGCTTTGTTTTATATAGATAGGTAGTTTGTTCCAGAGTATGGGAAGTCTCTGGGACAGGAATCTATCCCTTCAGCATGTCCTGTTTATTGTGGTGACAAGGTTTAGGTTCCTAGAGCATGTAGCTCGGAGGGATTGGGATTTCTTTAAGTGGAGCATGTCCAACAGCTTGGGGTTTGACATAGCTTTGTATGTTAGCCAGAGATCACTTCTGAGTAGACAACATGTGACGGTGTAAAGCTGGAGTTTTCTGAGACAGTATGTAGATGTATGCAGCCTAAAGGGTAGGACCCAAGCATGTGTAGAACTGCTGGTCAATGGTATCAGACACACTGACCCCACAGAGATAGTGAACCTGCTAGCAGATGGGTTTGATGAAAATTTTACTCCCTTATCTCCTCTTAACTTACAACAAACCCTCCCCCAAACCCCCACTCACCTTACATATCTGAAGAGTAGGTCCTCAAAGCCCTGTCCAAAGCAAAGAACTCTATGGGACCAGATGACATCCCAGGCTGCCTTCTAAACAGGATAAAACATGAACCTGCATCACCACTAAGTACCCTTTTCAATCATAGCCTAACCACAGGGTTTGTTCCTGCAGAATGGAGAGCAGCTACAGTTATTCCCCTCCACAAAGGTGACCTAGCAACAGACCTATGGAATTACAGACCTATAAGCCTGACCAGCCTCATCTGTAAGACCATGGAATGTATCATTATGGACCTCATAAATAAAGACATAGGTGACCTCCAAACCCTGGACCTTATCCAATTCGGCTTAGCGAAGGGCAGATCCTACCTGTTAAATCTGGTGGATTTATTTAAAAGTGTGACCAAGGCCATTGATAAGGGCAACTCTGTACACACAGCACACCTCGACTTGACGAAGACTTTTGATGCAATCCCACATTCAGGCATTACCGATAAACTTAACACGCTGAATATAAACCTCTTTGTTGTAAGATGGCTTGCCAACTGGCTCACAAATTGGGCATGCACTCTGAAAGTGGGTGACTCCACATCAACCAGCAGACATGTTACCATTGCAATGCCACAGGTGTCAGTGCTGTGCCCCCTAATGTTTAGTATATACTTCTCAGAAGTTCAGGTCAAAACTAAATGGTTGTGGCTGACCAAGTTTGCAGATGACTGCAAACTAGGTGCAATGACTGAATTCCCAAATGATGATTGTATACTCCAGGATGGTCTCATACAGACCAACACCTAGTGTATTAGTCATATTAGTCATGGTCTCAAACTGAATACAAAGAAATGCATCATCATTCCCTTTGGCACAAACAATGTCCCTTCACACTGTCAAATCAATAACAGTATCCTAAGTACCCATTAAGTGGTAAGGGACCTGAGATCACAGGTTGACCTTGACACTAACTCTGACCACCATGTGTCTACCATAGTAAGGAAAGCTTTCCCCATAGCTCACTTGATTAGTAAATGCATCACCTTGAGAGCAAAAGAAGTCATAAACCCCCCCATACTTGGCACTTATCTGTCCCATAATTGAGTATAATGCCCCATTCGGTATGTACCATACTAAGCATCTACAGCAATTAGAGAGAACTCAGAGGTTTCTAACAAAGAAGATCAAGGACCTCCAGCATGTGCCTTACATGGACCAACTAAAATCCCTGTCACTATATTCCTTATCGTATAGACTTCTTAGGGGAGACTTATGCCTGGCCTGCAGAGCAACTCAAGAATCAAACCTAATAAACTTACTGTATATCCATAAATCAAATGGGTCTAGGGCTACCCATTCCATGGACTGAAATATGGCCCGCGACTTAAATAGGGCACGCTGGAGAGACTTATCTCCCAGTGACTGCCACATCTTTGAAACAGGCTACCAATTCATGTGAAACAGAGCATCCCTATGACACTGTTCAAGAGGAATCAGGATGAGTGGATGGAGCACCATAAATTCCTACTGGGAATAGCACCCACAACCCTCCTGGAGATTGGCAGTTATCATTAAATGCAATCTTGGGTATTGACTAGTACCTCTACAGTATTACTACATTTGGTTGAAAAGGCTAGGCTTAAAATGACCTCGGGGTCAAGAGCCTAGTAATCTTTTATGATCCTATTGGGGAATTTCCCCTTTTCCCCAATGTAGTGTAGTCTCAAGGTGTGTGTATTTATATATATATATATATATATATATATATATATATATATATATATATATATATATATGTATGGGTCTATTTTGTTTTGTTGAATCTCATTTCACTGAATTTCACTTCACCCCAACCACATCGCTGAAAACATAAATTACTGAAAACTCATTTCACCGAATCTCATTTCACTGAAATGAACTAAGTATATAGGGCACTGTGTAGAGTACTGTAAGGCGAATAAAAGGTATATGCCCTTTTCCCACTGTAGTGCAATCCTGGAGTTGGTATATATAGTTGGGTGTGGGGATGTGGGGGGCACAGCTCCCCATATTGGTAGGTGTAGGGGGCGTAACCCCCACCTTGTTTGTTTTATATTGTATTTTCCAAAAACTTCAAAACAATACATTTTAAACAATAGACATGCATAGCTGCAACACCAATGACTAACTCTCCAGAAGACAATATTTACTCAAACTAAGTGGGAGGCTATGACAGGGGGTGTAGGCGGTGCACAGGGGTGTAGCCCCCCTTGCAAAAATGTGTAATGAAATGAAAAATTTGTATGAAGGTTAAATGTGTTTATTTTTGGAATTCGCTGTAGTGTGTTTCGGTGCAGTCACATTTCGTTGTATTGCAGTTTCTGTTTTGTGGTCTCTGTGATTTGGGTTTCAATGATGTGAGGTTTCCATAGAACAACATAGATCCATACACATGTAAATATGAGTCCCCTTCACATGGTCGACTTCTCAGAAAGTCGACTTTCATATGGTCGAGACCATATGATCGACTATCAAAAAGCCGACCATGGAGAGCCGCTATCTCCATATAGTGCGGAATGGGAAAATTTCCTCTTCCACATTGTAGTGCGATCTTGGAGTTAGTATATTTAAGTTAGGGGGGTGTGGGGGGTGCAGGAGGGCTTGCCCCCCTGCTAATAGTTGAAAGGTAAGTGGTGTATGTTATGTGTTTATTTTACATGGTCAGCTTTTCGAAAGTCAATCATATGGTCTCGGCCATATGAAAGTCAACTTTCTGAAGAGTCAGCTATATAAATTAGGCCCATACACGCACACACACACACACACACACACACACACACACACACACACACACACACACACACACACAATATATATATATATATATATATATATATATATATATATATATATATATATATATATAGACATACACATATACACAATACACATTATAAGCATATATAGCTATATCTATCTATCTATATCTATCTATCTATCTATCTATATATATATATATATATATATATATATATATATATATATATAGATATACATATGCATGTATATGTACACAAACACATATATATATATATATATATATATATACATATATATATATATATATATATATATATATATATATATATATATATATATATATATATATATGTAGATATATATATATGGGTCTACGCTGTTTGATAGAAAACACATTTCACTGAAACTCATTTCATCAAAGCCTCATTTCACTGAAAATGAATTGCCTGAGCACAATTCACTTAATGTTCACTTCACTGAAAACTCATTTAAACTCATTTCATCTAAACAGGTATATGCCCTGTTCCCCACTGTAGTGCGATATTGGAGTTAGTATATTTAGTAAGGGGAGTGAGGGGGGCACGCCCCACATTGGAGGGTGAGGGGGGCATAGCCCCCCCACCTATTTTAAATTTTGTAAACCACAGACATGGATTCTTACAAGTCAAATGAATAACTCTTTCCAGAAAATAATATACACCCAAACTATGTGGGGGGCTACGTCCGCCACACTCCCCAGTGTGGGGGGCTGCACCTCCCACACCCTCCCAACTATATATACTAACTCCAGGATCACACTACAGTGGGGAACAGGGCATATACCAGTTTAGTCTAAATGAGTTTCAGTCAAATGAGTTTTCAACGAAGTGAGCTTTCAGTGAATTGTGCTCAGGCAATTCATTTTC